>NC_091441.1:81344591-81416373 GCF_964237555.1 Oryctolagus cuniculus
TGTGGGTGGGAGAGAAGTTATGGGGGAAGTTATGTAATCCATAAGCTGTACTTTGGAAATTTATATTCATTAAATAAAAGTTTTAAAAAAAGTAGATGGACAGAACAATGGAAGAGAACAGAAATTCTAGAAATCAATCCAAGCATCTACAACCAATTTATAATTTGACCACACGGCTAAAACCAATATCTGGAACAAGGACAGTCTATTCAACAAATTTTGCTGGGAAAACTGGATTTCCACATGCAGAATTGTGAAGCAGGACCTCTATCTTAAAACACCTGACAGAAAATTCCATTCAAAATTTAATAAAGACCTAAATGCATGACCCACTACCATCAAATTAATTGAGAGCATTGAGGAAACCCTGCAAGAAATTGGAACAGGCAAAGTGTTCCTGGAAAATACATCAGAGGCACAGGCAAGAAAAGCCAAAATTAACAAATGGGATTACAGGAAATTGAGAAAATTTTGTACTCCAAAAGAAATAGGAAAGTGAAGAGGAAACTGACAGATTGGGAAAAATTATTTTCGAACTACATAATTGATAAAGTATTAATTACCAGAATATATAAAGAAATAAGAAACTCAACAGTAACAAAACAAACAACCCAGTTAAGAAATGGGCAAAGGACTTAAACAGAAATTTTTCAAAAGAGAACATCCAAATGGTCAAAAGACACATAAAAAAATGCTCAGGATCACTAGCCATCAGGGAAATGCAAATCAAAGCCACAATGAGTTTTCACCTCACCCCAGTTAGAATGGCTTTCATAAAAAAAGGCTAGCGAGGATGTGGGGAAAAGGGTACCCTAAACCACTGTTGATAGGAATGCAAACTGGTAAAACGACGATGGAAGACAGTTTGGAAATACCTCAGAAATTTGAATATAGTCCTCCCATATGACCCAGCCATCCCACTTATGGGAATTTTTCCACGGAAATGAAATCAGCAAATAAAGAATTATTTGACCCTCATATTTATTGCAGCTCAAGTCACAATAGCTAAGACAGGGAATCAACCTAAATGCCCATCAACTGAAGACTGAATAAAGAAACTATGGTATATGTACTATTTGGAATACTACACAGTAGTAAAATAAAATGAAATCTAGTCACTTGCAACAAAATAGATGTATTTGGAAACCATCATTCTTAATGAAATAAGCCAGTCTCAAGGTGACAAATACCATATGTTCTTCCTGATCTGCGATAACTAGCAGAGTACCTAAAAGGAAACCTGTAAAGTGAAATTGACACTTTGAGATGCAATGACTTGAACAGCCCTTGTCTTGACTGTCACAGAATAATTTTTTTTGGCCAGCGCTGTGGCTCATTAGGCTAATCCTCCGCCTTGTGACACTGGCACACCGGGTCCTAGTCCCGGGCGGGGCACCGGATTCTGTCCCGGGTGCCCCTCTTCCAGGCCAGTTCTCTGCTGTGGCCAGGAAGTGCAGTGGAAGATGGCCCAAGTACTTGGGCCCTGCACCCCATGGGAGACCAGGATAAGTACCTGGCTCCTGCCATCGGATCAGCGAGGTGCGCCGGCTGCAGCGCGCCAGCCGCGGCAGCCATTGGAGGGTGAACCAACGGCAAAAGGAAGACCTTTCTCTCTGTCTCTCTCTCTCTCACTGTCCACTCTGCCTGTCAAAAAAAAAAAAAAAAAAAGAAGAATTTTTTTTCCCCTCTTCCTTCTTAGTACCAATGGTTGAACTCTTTCCTTAACATAGAATTAATCACATGTGTATAAATTCAAGTAAAAATAGATCCCAGTAAAAAATAAGAGATGGAGGAGCTGTATAGTTCTGCATACATTCCTATGGACAGAGTTCTAAAGGTACAGCTAAAAACTTGGCATGGGAATTCAAATTCTATTAAGCTGGGTGGTAACAATGCCATCTTAAGTATTAAAGTGATCATATTAAGTGTTAAATTGATCATATAGATGGGATAAAGGGATCATATAAATAAGACCAATTGTCTGGTAATAACAAAACATAGAATTAAAAAGGAGGGAGTATTCCAACATGAGAAGCAGCCCACACAGCAGTCTCAGAGAATGGACAATTACTATAAATAGAATTCTGACATCAGAATCAGCTTTTGGAGCATTCTACTCTGACTGAAAATCTCATGAGGGCATTTCTGGCATGGAAAGCCAAGACACTGTGGCAAAAAATAAATGTCCTACATGAAGGATCTCTGTGGATGAGACCCCAGTGGAAGGAAGAGGCCATCAAGGAAGGATGTACTTTTCTCTGAAGGGAGGAGAGGACTTCCACTTTGCTTATGGCATTGTCTAAGTGGTGATGGAGATTGTGGACTCAAAAGGTTTCCATGGCCTTAGGGGCTCATGTCAAGAGCTTTGGGTGATCACTGATGTCATACATAAGGGTGCTAACTATTGGGTTGATGGCAGGAGTCACTGTGCACTTACTCCCCATGCAGAACTTCTGTCCTCAATGAGTTGTACTATGAGAATTAACTATAAAAGTTGTTCTCAAACAGAATTTATATTTTGAGTGTACATGTGCAAATTGTTGAAATCCTTTACTCAGTGTAGAGTTGGTCTTCTGTTTATAACGCTGATTGAAGACAAATCTTGATGGAGAGTGGAACTGGGAATGTGAGAGGGAAGAGGAGGTGGGGAGGGTCTGGAGGGGGGCAGGTATGGTGGGAGGAATCTCTACATCCCAGGAGTTATGCTTGTAAAATTCGAACTCATTGAATGGAAGGTTTCTTTGGGGAGAAAAAAAAGGAGAAAAGGAAAAAATAACTGTATGTTAGCCAAAACATTATTAAAAAAGAAGCACACATTTGGAAATCTCATACTTCCTGATTTGAACTTATTACATTGTAATAGTAATAAAAATAGTATGGCACTAGCATAAAGACTGCCATGTAGAACAACGTCAAATAGAGGGCCCACAAAATAAAGTCTGACATATTCAGTCAAGTGATCTCTGACACACCTTCTGAGATGATTCATTGTGAAAAGGATGATATTTTCAGCAAAGGATGCAAAAGGATGGAAATGGATCCTTACTTTATAGCATAAAGAAAAGTGAATGCAAAATAAATCAAACACCTACACATAAGAGCTTAATAGAAAACAGGGAAAAGGATTCTTGACCTAGGATTTAGCAATGATCTCTTAGATAGGAAATCAAAAGCACAGAAGCAACAAAAGTAAAAAGAGATGTATATATCAAAATAAATAAATACTTAAAACCTCTGGGCACAAAAGGTTACAATCAATAAGTGAAAAAGCAATCCATGGAATGAGAGAATATATTTACATTTCATACTTCTTATAAGTGGTTAATATCTAGAATATATAAAGAATGTCTAATCCTCAACAACATTAACATAACTAAACTATTCAGTTAAAATTTGGGCAAAGACTTGATAGTTCTCCTCAGAAGATATAAAAATGGCCAAAAAGCACATAAAAAGATGTTCAATATCCCTAATAATCAGAGTAATGAGACCAAAATCACATTGTGATACCATCTTAGGCCCATTGGAATGACTTCTATCCAAAGAAAACAAAACAAAGCAAAGCAAAGCAAAACAAACAAAAGAAAATAACAAGTTTTCATCAGGATGCGGAGAAACTGAACTTTTCTGCACTGTATGAATGGCAATGCAAATTAGTGTAGTCCCTACGGAAAACAGTTTGGTGCTCTCTCAAAAAATTAATAATATGATCTAGCAATCCCACTTCTAGGTACATACCTAAAAGCAATTAAAACAGGAACTGGCAGAGATGCTTATACAACCATGTCCACAGCATTATTCACAATAGCAAGAAGATAGGGGCAACCTAAGTGTCTACCAATTGATACAATATAAACAAACACAGGAATATTATCCATGTTTCTAAAGGAGGAAAATACTACTATATGAACACATGGAAGAAATCTTGAGGACATTATGGAATGTGAAGTAAGCCAGTCACACACAACAAAGAGAAATCCTGTATGTTTCCACAAACATCAGGTAGCTAGAGTAGTCAAAATACACCACCACATAAAGCAATATGGCGCTTTCCAGGAGCTGTGGGAAACGTGGAGCAGCTGCTGAATGGTACAGAGTTTCTGTTCTCCAAGATGAAAAAGTCCTGCAGAATGATTCTATAACAGTGCAAATATACTCGAAACAACCGAACTCTATACTTAAAAATGGTTAAGATGGAATATTTTACTCTAATTTTAAAGAATCAGGTCACTTAAGTGAAAATCAAAGGCAATTTCGACTATATGAAATGTTTCATCATGAAGTGATGAAAAGCTTTAAAACCAGGCTCCTGTACTCAGCTGTGATTCCACCATATTTTCGGGTTAATTCTTACAGTTTCCTATTTATAAAGCAACATAATTAGAAGGAAGTATAAGCACCAACTAATCTAGTTTTTCCATTTACTAAAGAAGACATTGAGAAATCCACTTAAATAGTGCCCCAGCTCCAAGGTTATGTTGATAGTTAATTGGATTACAAACCTAGAAATCACTTCATTGGATTTTCTGTTCTCTGTTGAAAGATAGTGCACTTCATCTCTGGATGCTGATAACCTAACATTAAATCCAACCAGGGATTATAAGAAATCATGCCCGCCACTCTAATACACCATATCCCATCCTGATTAACTTAACTTTCCATTTAATAGTGTAATCTGATACACTATTTACCACTCTTCAGAGAATGGAGCAGCTCGAAAAATGCTCGTAGTATTAATTAGCGTGCTCCTGAGAACTTGTGCATAAATTGATTCATATACTCCCATATCTCATTGTAATGTAGCATAACCAAAACCCTAGACTGGCTCCAAGAGAAAATGAAGGGCACTTAATAACACAATGAGGGGTGTAGGTTTCCAAGGAGAGATCACAGAGTAATAAAACAATTAATTAAGAGTAGTATGCATGAGGAAAATTTACTTGAGCAGGAGAGAGTTGCTTAGAGACACTAATAAGTGATTATTTCTTTCATTCGACAATCAACAATTATGGAGAAGCCTCCATATACTAGTTACTGTCCTTGCATAGGCATCACCAGCTCATGGCTTCTGTAAAGGGACAGACAGTAAATATTTCAGACTTACAGGCCAGGTGGCCTCTGTCATCAGCTACTCAACTGTGCCACTGTGACTTCATAGCAGTTATAGACAATATGTAAATCAACAGAAAATACTGGGTTCCAATATATCTTTATTTATAAAACCAGGCAGGTGGGCTGGCTGTGACCTACAAGGCATAGCTGCCAATCTATCTCTGTGATGTATGTTGGGAGACAGTGGTGAACTAGGCCCAGAGGTTCTTGTCTTCATGAAGTTTATAGTCTAGTAGAGAAGAAAGAAGAAAGCAGATAAAACTAAGTAAAGAAAGTAATGGGATATAATAATGACACAGAGGTAACTTTTTTTTATTTGACAGGTAGAGTTAGACAGTGAGAGAGAGAGAGACAGAGAAAAAGCTCTTCCTTCCATTGGTTCACTCCCCAAATGCCACTATGGCCGGCGCTGCACTGATCCGAAGCCAGGAGCCAGGTGCTTCTCCCTGGTCTCCCTTGAGGGTGCAGGGGCCCAAGCACTTGGGCCACCCTCCCCTGCCCTCCCAGGCCATAGCAGAGAGCTGGACTGGAAGTGGAGCAACTGGGACTAGAACCCAGTGCCCATATGGGATGCCGGCACTGCAGGCGGAGGATTAACCAAGTGAGCCACGGCGCTGGCCCCAGTAACTAGTTTTAAAATGAGAATGTTGGAACAGCTTCCACATTTACTGCTGTTAAAGCCAGAAGTTCAATAGGTTTTCAGAGAGATTTGCCAAAAGTTCTGACTATGGGGCCATATTTGAGAAAAACTTTGCATGCATGGATCTAGAATATGTCTCAGGGGGAATTACTTTGTGCAGAGTTTTTCTAGTCAAACAATCTTCATCCTTGTAAGTATGGTTGAGAATAATTAGATCTTCATGTTAATCTTATTGGCACAAAAAGAGAGAAATATCAAAGTTGAATCAATGATTTACCAATGAATTTAGCTTCATCAATGTACAAAGGCCAACATACACACATTGTAAGCATCAAGATCCATGACGATATTCACTTTGCTTATGTCAGAAAGCTAAATATATTTGCATTGCATGTATAACATAAACTATGTTAATCTTTAAGGATTTCTCTTATTTGGATTAGAGGGGTTTCTTTTTAAAATAAGTATTTATTTATTTTCATTTTATTTTAAAATCAGACAGAGAGAAAGCAGCAGAGATAAAGAGATCTTCCATCTCCTGGTTCATTCCCCAAATGCTCGCAATATCCAAGGCTGGTCCAAGGCAGAAGTCAAGAGCCCAGAATTCCATTTGGGTCTTCTATGTGGGTGGCAGAGACACAAGTACTTGAACCATCATCTACTGTCTACCAGAGTGTGAAATAGCAGGAAGCTGGAGCAGAAGCATGGATTAGCTGGGACTTGAGCCAGGTACTCTGAAAAGGGCATGTGGGCAGCCCAAGCAGTGACCAAAGGGCACATGGACAGCCCAAGCAGCGACTCTTACATATCATTACTAGATAGTGTGTCATTCTCAAATTTTGTTTGTACCAGGAATTTTTACAGTGACAATAGGAGATGTATTATACAAGTGCTACAAGCAAGTCTAAATCATTCCTAGATACACTGACCAGGCTTTGAATTAGGTAATTAAACAATCTTCTAGTCATTAAATAAATAAATAAGATAAAGGAGCAGCACCTGGAAATAAGCTGATAAGGTACTGGCACCTCCTGATTAGCATCCTGCTGGGCTTTCTGCTGACAAGTCTGTAAAACTGAGAGACAGGGACACTCCTGCAGTGTGACCGAAACCAGCCCACCAGCAAGGTGCAGAGCCACGTAGGGGGTGTGTTAGCTAATGTGGGTGGCTACTCAGATCATATCAGAACCTCAGCTTGGCCCATAAGATGTCATTTTTCACTAATCTTAGGACTGATTATTTGAACTATGTGTCAAAACACAGTCTGCTATGTTTCCTATTTAGCACTTAACATTCCATAAGGACAAACAAGCTATATAGCCAAGCTACCAGGGGTGTCACACGTAGGGGAGCAACGCCAACACCTGGGGGCAGGAGCAAGCTGGCTGAGTTTTCAGTTAGAAATTCACAACCAGCCGGCGCCGTGGCTCAATAGGTTAATCCTCCACCTTGCGGCGCCGGCACACCGGGTTCTAGTCCCGGTTGGGGCGCCGGATTCTGTCCCGGTTGCCCCTCTTCCAGGCCAGCTCTCTGCTATGGCCAGGGAGTGCAGTGGAGGATGGCCCAGGTGCTTGGGCCCTGCACCCCATGGGAGACCAGGAAAAGCACCTGGATCCTGGCTCCTGCCATCGGATCAGCGCGGTGCGCCGGCTGCAGCGGCGGCCATTGGAGGGTGAACCAGCGGCAAAGGAAGACCTTTCTCTCTCTGTCTCTCTCTCACTGTCCACTCTGCCTGTCCAAAAAAAAAAAAAAAAAAAAAAAAAGAAATTCACAACCGCCATTCTACTTTACCTTTATTTATTCCTTTTCATTTTGTTTGAAGGGGATTGGGGTGTGGGGAGAGAGGGAGAGGGAGAGAGAGAGAGAGAGATTGATTTTTCCATCTGCTGGTTCACTTCCCAATTGCCACAAGAACCAAACCTGGGCCAGGCCGAAGTCAAGAGCCTGGAACTCAAACAGGATCTCCTATGTGAGTGCAAGGACCCAAGAACATGAGCCATCACCTGCTGCCTGCCAGGGTGTGCATTAGCAGAAAGCTGGATGAGCAGAGTAGTGGGGACTCCAGGTAGACACTCCAATAAGGGATGTGGGCACCCCAGTCAGTGACCTAACCACTGTGCCAAGGACTCAGCCTTGGACTGCCACCCTTGAAGTCTCATATCTCTCTTTTACATGTTCATTAGGGACCATACCATGCTGCATTGCCATACGTGCTTAGAACATAAGTGTACTAATTAATACACTGGCATAGAGCAAACCTCCACATAACCACCACCCAGATACAGACATAAAACCCTGCGAGCATTTAGAAAGCTCCCAGGTGCTCCTTCCTCATTATAAGCCCCTCATTCCCTCCTATGCCCTTGCTAAATGTCAACCCTGTTCTGCTGTTTGTAGTCATCACTCCCTTACTTTTTGAAATTTTTACTTTATTTTTTCATGATCATGTGATATTAACACAAAGAGAACAAATTCAATGTGGTTCATAAATACTTTTTTTTTTTTTTACTTTTCAAACTTTTATTTAATGAATATAAATTTCCAAAGTACAGCTTATGGACTACAATGGCTTCCCCCCATAACGTCCCTCCCACCTGCAACCCTCCCCTTTCCCACTCCCTCTCCCCTTCCATTCACATCAAGATTCATTTTCGTTTCTCTTTATATACAGAAGATCAGTTTAGCATACATTAAGTAAAGATTTCAACAGTTTGCTCCCACACAGAAACATAAAGTGAAAAATACTGTTTGAGTACTAGTTATAGCATTAGATCTCAATGTACAGCACACTAAGGACAGAGATCCTACATGAGGAGTAAGTGACCAGTGACTCCTGTTGTTGACTTAACAAATTGACACTCTTGTTTATGGCATCAGTAATCACCCTAGGCTCTTGTCGTGAGCTGCCAAGGCTATGGAAGCCCCCTGAGTTCACTGACTGATAATTTTTAGACAAGGCCATGGTCAAAGTGGAAGTTCTCTCCTCCCTTCAGAGAAAGGTACCTCCTTCTTTGATGACCCGTTCTTTCCACTGGGATCTCACTCGCGGAGATCTTTCATTTAGTTTTTTTTTTTTTCCCCCCCAGAGTGTCTTGGCTTTCCATGCCTGAAATACTCTCATGGGCTTTTCAGCCAGATCTGAATGCCTTAAGGGCTGATTCTGAGGCCAGAGTGCTGTTTGTCTGCCTCCCTCCCTTCCTTTCTTCCTTCCTTCCAAGTATAAATTACAATTCAGTTTAGTTTTGTCTCTTTTATAATTCTCAATACTTGACTTCTTTGGTAGAGTTTACATTTTGCCAGTTTTAAAAGGAATGTCTTTTTAAATTTTTATTGGGGTACAGCATTTTTTTCTATGAACATGTCACTATTTATTTTATAATTGATTGACATTCACATTGCTTTCAGTTCAAAGTTATTATAAATAACACTGAAATGAACATTCTTGGACATGATTCTTAGTAAATAAATGCGTGGGTTTTTTTAAATATATACTTAGACAAGATTGGGTACATTCAGGGTGGTATGGCCATAGACTTAAATATACACTTAGAATTAAAATTGGTGGTCCATAAAGTATTTGTATTTACTATTGTGTTAGCTAAATCCGATCTGCCTGTCACAGTGTTTTGTGTTGATTTATAATCCCTGCAGAACCATATGAAAACCAGTGTTGCTTCATATCCTTTCTGCCACAGGCATTGTCAGTCTTCAATTTGAGTTTCTCTGCTCCAGCACAGGTCCAGCTCCCTGGGATTGGGCCAGTTCATGTCCACATGGTGAGCATGCAGTGAGTGAGTGCTGACAACCTCATTCACATGTCTGGTAGTTGACCAGGTTAGGTTGGGACCGTGGGACAAACCAGACCACAGATTTTTCACCTTCCACGAAGCTACCTGGGGTCTAGGAGATCTGAGAGAACAGAGATCTGAGATACAATGTCCAAACTGCCACACTGTCACTTTGGCTGCATTCTATTGGCCAAAGCAAGTCAAAATAGACTTTACCTTTTGATGAGAGGCAAAGCAGTCAGCAAAGTATGCACAAAGCAGGAAATACGGCGGTTGATCTATAAACCTTTTCTCTATCTGGTTTCCTTTTTCCCATTAGTAGCAATTTTTCCTTAGTGGGATTATTTTATAGATTTTTTATTCTAGTCTTTCACTGGTTATTGTTTTATATATATTCTCCCACACTGTGCGACCTTTAGATTTTCTTTATGCAGTCTTAATGAACAGATGCCTTTAGTTCTAATGTAACCAGATGGGTGTATCTTTATATTTATGAATAGTGTTATTTGAGACCTGAGACCTTTTTTTAAAAAACAATCATCATCTATTCAAGCTTATAAAGATATTCTGTTTTGTTTTTAAATTTCTACTGCATTCCCTTGAGGAGAATTAAAGAGTTTGTAGAAAAATGGAATTAAAAGATGAATTTATTTTGATGCAAAGAAAGTGAAACACATGCATACTTTTTAAAATAATATAGATTTCTCTATGAACTTTATGAAGACTCTTAGTATATAATTCACCAGGATTTGATTTTTGTGTATGGTGTGAGGTAGGTGTGAAGTTTGGTTTTCCCTAAGGACTTCTAATTTTTTTTCTAAAAATTGTTAAACATATTTATTTGAAAGGTAGAGTTACAGTGAGAGAGGAAGAGACAGCGAAAGAGGACACACAGGCACAGAGAGGGCTCTTTCATCTCTGATTCACTCCCCAAATGGCTGCAACAAATAGGGCTGGACCAGGCCAAAGCCAGGATCCTGGGACTCCATCTGCATCTCCCACATGGTGGCAGCAGTCCAAATTCATGGGCCATCTTCCACTGCTTTCCCAGACACATTAGCAGGCAGCTGGATGTGAAGTGAATCAGCTGGGAGTTGAAATGGTGCTCATACGGGATGCTGGTGTTGCATGCAGTGGCTTAACATTCTGTGTCACAATACCTGTCCCTGGATTTCCAGTTATGTCACCAGCATTTATGGAAAAGACCATCATTTCCCTACAGTTCTGCAGTACCACTTTCCTTACAATCAATCATAATTATACATGCAAGATTGGTGCAGAAAAGCAGTATATTTTATTGCTCTATTTGCTCATCTTTGCAATAATAAAACACCATTCTAAGTAGTGTCAAAAGTCCTGGAAGAAAATAATGCTTCCTGCTTGTCTTGATTGAAAAGAATGTCTTGGGGCTGATGTTAATGGTGCAGTGGGTTAAACCTCTGGTTGCAACCCAGGCATGCCATATTGGAGTGTAAGTTTGAGTCCCAGCTGCTCCACTTTCAAGCCAGCTCCCTGCTAAGGTGTCTAGCAAAGCAAATGAAGGAGGCCCAAGTGTCTGGCTCCATGCAACCCATGTTGGAGAGCTAGATGGAACAGTATTTGTATTTCTGCAAATGGCTTATTTCACATAATATAATGTCCTCCACTCCCATCAATGTTGCTCCAAATGGCAGGGTTGCATAATTCTTTATGGATGAATAATATTCCTCGTGTATGTAGACCACAGTTTCTTTATCCATTCATCCACAGATGGAGAACAGGATGGATTCCATATCTTAGCTATCCTGAATAGCACAGCAGAAAACATGGGGATGCAGGTATCCTTTTGATATGCTAAATTCATTTCCTTTGGATTTATTCTCAAAAGCAGGATGGCTGTATCATGTAACACTACAAAAGCATAGGCAACAAAAGTAAAAAAGTAGGCAGATGGGATTATATCAAGCAAAGAAGCTCTGCATAACAAAAGAAACATTCAACAGAGTGATGAGACAGCTGATAAAATGAGAAAAAATACCTGTGAACTATTTATCTGACAAAGGACTGATATCTAGAATACATAGGGAACTCCAAAATCTTAACAACAAAACCCAAATAATCCAATTAAAACTGAGGAAATGCTTTAAAGAGATATTTCTCAAAAGAAGATAGACAAATGATAAATATACATTTGAAAAATGCTCCATTTCGTTAGCTATCAGGAAAATACAAATCAACATCACACTGAAATATCGCCTTAGCACAGTTCAAAATGGTTGTTATTGGCCGGCGCCGCGGCTCACTAGGCTAATCCTCCGCCTAGCGGCGCCGGCACACCAGGTTCTAGTCCCAGTCGGGGCGCCGGATTCTGTCCCGGTTGCCCCTCTTCCAGGCCAGCCCTCTGCTGTGGCCAGGGAGTGCAGTGGAGGATGGCCCAGGTGCTTGGGCCCTGCACCCCATGGGAGACCAGGAAAAGCACCTGGCTCCTGGTTCCTGCCATCGGATCAGCGCGGTGCGCCGGCCACAGCGCGCCGGCCACGGCGGCCATTGGAGGGTGAACCAACGGCAAAGGAAGACCTTTCTCTCTGTCTCTCTCTCTCTCACTGTCCACTCTGCCTGTCCAAAAAAAAAAAAAAATGGTTGTTATTAAAAAGATCACAAAACTAAAAACAAGAAAAAATTTTGGCAAGGGTATAGGAAATTAAGAACTCCTCTACACTACTGGTAGAAATACAAATTGAGAGAGTTAGTTATTTTGGAGAACAGAATGGAGGGTCCTCATAAAACTGGCATTATTACATTTATTCTGTACAAAAAAGCTCAGCTGAAGATAATGTGAAAAGATCTTTTTTTTTTTTTTCTGATACAAAGAGTGCCTGAAAACGTCATAACTGATTACAAAAGCAAGTCAAGGGCCGGCGCCACGGCTCACTAGGCTAATCCTCCGCCTTGCGGCGCCGGCACACAGGGTTCTAGTCCCAGTCCGGCCGCCGGATTCTGTCCTGGTTGCCCCTCTTCCAGGCCAGCTCTCTGCTGTGGCCAGGGAGTGTGCAGTGAAGGATGGCCCAAGTGCTTGGGCCCTGCACCCCATGGGAGACCAGGATAAGTACCTGACTCCTGCCATTGGATCAGCGCGGTGCGCCGGCCGCAGTGCGCTAGCCTTGGCGGCCATTGGAGGGTGAACCAACGGTAAAGGAAGACCTTTCTTTTCTCTCTGTCTCTCTCTCTCTCACTGTCCACTCTGCCTGTCAAAAAAAAAAAAAAAAAAAAAAAAGCAAGTCAAGGAAAACAGAGAGATCAGAGAGATCACTCACTCATACAAGTGTGGGCCATAATGCGGACGCATAGAGGGAAGTTGAAAATATATTTGCAGAAACTCAGAATATGAAGCTCTTAAGTCATTAAATCAGGCATTTGAATTCATCTTCCTACAGAAATTTGATTTTCTTCACTTGTATCCTTCATTCCAAGTTTCCAATATGACATTACCCCATTTCTCCCCAAGAACTTTGCTTCAAGCAAAAAACATTCTACTCATGCAACCAGAGACAGCCATAGAAGCAAACAAATAATTGGGTAACAAAATATGCCCTGGAATTGGGAAACCTCAATATTCAGTAATTGAGATTTGCCTAAAAATATTTTATCTTAGAACATAATTACCTGTAGCCTTGAGGAAGAATGTATTTTGATAGAAAATGTTAATAAATTATCATTTGAAAAACTTGTGAAGTAGATATACACAATATAGCTTTTATTTTTTAAAATATTAAGTCCATGTGTACACATACACATGGATGCCTCAAAAAGTTCATGAAAACAGAACTAAAGATAAATTTATTTTGGTACATTTTAAGACCAAGTTTTTGTTTTGTTTTGTTTTGTTTTTTTTTTTGACAGGCAGAGTGGACAGTGAGAGAGAGAGACAGAGAGAAAGGTCTTCCTTTTGCCGTTGGTTCACCCTCAAATGGCCGCCAAGGCTGGCGCACTGCGGCCGGCGCACCGCGCTGATCCAATGGCAGGAGCCAGGTGCTTCTCCTGGTCTCCCATGGGGTGCAGGGCCCAAGCACTTGGGCCATCCTCCACTGCCTTCCTGGGCCACAGCAGAGAGCTGGCCTGGAAGAGGGGCCACCGGGAAAGAATCCGGTGCCCCGGCAGGGACTAGAACCTGGTGTGCCAGCACCGCTAGGTGAAGGATTAGCCTATTGAGCCACGGCGCCGGCCTAAATCAATTTATTTCTTTGAGACACAGAGTTGCAGAGAGAGAGGAAAAGCCACAGAGAGAGAGATCATCCATCCAATGGTTAATTCCCCAGATGGCCACAAAAGCTAGGAACCAGGAGCCTCTTCTGGGTCACCCACACAGGTCCAAGATCAAAGCACTTGGGCCATCCTCTGCTGCCTTACTAGGCACAGGAGCAGGGAGCTGGATTGGAAGCAGGGCAGCCAGGACATGAATTGGCACCCATATGCAACACCAGCATCGCAGATAGCAGCTTCACCAGCTACACCGCAACACCAGCCCAGTGCAACAGAGTTCTGCAAACATGCGTATTTTCTTCATAATATGCATTTTCATGAATTTTTCTGATGACCCCTCATATGTATGGTTTTTAAAATTTTTTGCATCAGAAGAAACTTTTCATTTAATTTTATTTTCCATGAACTTTATTTTCCACAAACTTTTTAAAGTACTGTCAGATACTTAAGTTAGTGCTACACAACGAAGATGTGATTGGGCAAGAACTATTATTTCCTGTTTCTATATCTGTTTTGTTTAGCATCTTACTTCATATGATTTATTAAAATTTTTTAAAGATCTGTTTATTTGAAAGGCAGAGTTAGAGAGAGAGAGAGAGATCTTCCATCTGCTGGTTCACTCCCCAAATGGCTTCAATGGCCAGAGCTGGGTTGGTCTAAAGTCAGGAGCCAGGAACTTCTTCCAGGTCTCCCATGTGGTTGCAGGGCCACATCTGGCTACTTTCCCAGGTGCACTAGTAGGGAGATGGATTAGAAGTGGAGCAGCCAGGACTCGAACTGGTGCCCATATGGGATGCCAGAGCCACAGGAGGTAGCTTTACCTGCTATGCCACAGTGCCAGCCCTGATACGTTCTCACTAATAATGAAAGACTGAATTAGATTCTCAGAAATTGAAAAATTTACTTCCTGACTGATTTTCAACATTTTCTAAGTTTATTATTGTATCTTTGTCTTATCAGCAATGACAGTTTTCTCAAGGTGTCAAAAATTTCTAACGTGCTTATAACACTTTATACCATTTAGTTTCATTTGTTCTTCTCACTTCATGTCTAGTTTGGCAAGCACCTTAATCCCAGGGCACTCACCAGTC
This sequence comes from Oryctolagus cuniculus, assembly GCF_964237555.1. Taxonomy (NCBI): domain Eukaryota; kingdom Metazoa; phylum Chordata; class Mammalia; order Lagomorpha; family Leporidae; genus Oryctolagus; species Oryctolagus cuniculus. The sequence continues at coordinate 81,359,462 of NC_091441.1, forward strand.
AACACTGTGGAATCCCAAGTCTAATATGGTTGGCATGGTAGCCAGCAGCTGGATTACATCATAGGTAACCTTAACTCTTTCTTAGCACACAAAAGAAATCTTCAGTGAAGACATTTTTCCCACTGCTTAAGCTTGCCTTTATTACACTCACATCCCAGAGGGAATCTATTAATAGGAATATTTTTGGTCTCATTCTTGTTTTATCTTGTAAAACATTAGAAATGACTTATAAAATTTATAAAATATAAATATAAATATTTATAAAATGTTAGAAATGATGCATTAGAAAAATATGACTTGATACAATTCAGTTCAACCAGTATACTGGATTCAAAAATGCCTCTCACAGTCCATGTCTAAATAAATTTGTACATTTTATAACATGAAATAGATACTTTAAAGGACAGAAAAAATAATCTACTGTATGCTATCTGAAATATCCATCCCATAGAATTATATAGTAATTACTTTGAAGGGTGACTTTAATAGTATCAAGGCAAAATCCCAAAACTTGACTAGAAATATTGGAACATAAGATTTTTAGAAAAAAACACAACCAGTCTGTCAATCTCTGAATTTCCTTATACATACATTATAGTATTGGATCACCAGGGTTTTGCTGAATAAGTAATTTAGTTCATAATAAGTATTTAACAGAATTTAGTACCATAATGACTAAAGCATACCCATTCAAGAGCCCTTGAAAAATCTATAAAAACACAAGCAATAAATTGGAATAGACATTAAAACATGTGCTAAAACACTTTACCCTTTGAATCTGGATTTAAAATTTGACTGTTAATCGGTACTATGTTAGAGTACCAGAAATCATACAAAATCCAGCCACTTCTAAGAACTTGACTGAGACAGAGAATTCAGAGCTCCTGGGGTTCATGAAAGATAAGACATGTCTACGAAATCCACCTGGTGGATTAATAGCAACTACAGCCTGCCTAGTGATTCCAAAGTGCTTTTGATGTTCAAAGGGCTGTGACAATTGGGAACATCCTGAAGGAATATCTTGTAGACTCAGGTCTTAAGGAAAATATTTAACTTAATTCGTGGTTTGTTTTACTTTCAAAAGTGGTAGAACTTTTTGCAAACATCAGCAATCCATTGCTTTTTATTGCTGAGTAGTATTTCACTTACGAATATACCACAATTCAGTCATCTATCCACCAAATGATAGACATATTGGTTGTTTCCAGTTTGGAGCAAGTATGAACAGAGCTACTATAAACATTAACCTACAGGGACTGATGGGCATTTTCATTTCTCTAGGACCAGAGAAAGGCCATATACAGTGATATACTGAGAAATATTTAAAAATTAATTTTTTGAATACCCCCCAGAAAAGTCTATGATGTGTACCATTTGTAATTCCTGTGGTGTGAATACTTCCACCTTAGCCTATTTGTAGCTTCCAACATGACATCACTCATGCAGTGCTAGAAATAGATACACATAGCTGACTGTCATGAGTTGGAAGGGGTAGGGTTACAGCACAACACTGGCTGTATGGTAAGTAAACATCTCACTTTATAACAAACTGCCAAATTGGTTTTCAAAAGAGCTTTGACATTCTGCATTCCCACCAGACATTTATGAAAGTTTCAACTGCTCAAATGCTAGCCAGCATTCAACAATGTTCTGCGTTGTTTCCCTCAACTTTAGCCAGACTACTATCTGTTTAACATAATGTAATTGTGATTTTGCTTTCCCAGGCAGTAATGATAGGAAATGCCTTTTCCTATGCCCATTTGCATTTTCTATCTCTTCTTGCTGAAATGTCTGCATTAGCCCACTTGTATTTTGGAGACAAGCCTTTATTGATATTAGACCATAAATACTTTCTCCCAGTCACTGACTTTTCATTTTCTGAACAATGCCTAAGATTTCTTAACAAAACTCTAAGATTTTTAGCATTGATAAAGTCCAGTTTTCTTTATTTGTTTTTGCTTTTCAGTGCTATCATAAAAATCTTTGCCTAACCCAAGATAAAAATATTCCTACATTTTCTTCTGAAAGCCAAATGTCAGATGCAATAGCCATTAGTCGCAGCTCATGTTTGAACCAATTAAAATTAAATGAAATTAAAATTTCAGTTCTTTGATCACATAAGTCACATTTCAATTCCTTAAAAGGTTCATCACCTAGTGGCTCTCATACTGGGCAGAGTAGCTGCTGGACTTTTTCTTCTGTTTTCAATTTTGTATTTCAACAGCATTTCCCTGGAAACTTTGTAGTTTTAGGTTTTACCTTTAGACTTGGATATATTTCAAGTCCATCTTTTTTTTTTAAGATTTATTATTTACTTGAGAGGCAGAATTACAGAGAGAGAGAGAGAGAGAGAGAGAGAGAGAGAGAGAGAGAGAGAGAGGTCTTCCACTGGTCTATTCCCCAAATGGTGGTAACAGCTGGAGCTGGGCTGATCCGAAGGCAAGAGCCAGGAGCTTTTTCTGGGTCTCCCACACAAGTGCTGGGGCCCAAGCACATGGGCCATCTTCCACTGCTTTCCCAGGCCATAATCAGGGAGCTGGATCAGAAGTGGAGCAGCTGGGATCTGAATCAGCACCCATGTGGGATGCTGGCGCCGCAGGCAGATGCTTAACCTACTATGCCACAGTTATAGCCTCTCAAGTTCTTTTTACAATTTATTTGAAGGTCAGAATAAGAGAGAGGAAGGGGGTGGGGAGAGAGAGATAACTCTCACCTTGCCAGTTCACTCTCCAAATATCTCTAACAGCCAGGTCTGGGTCTGGTTGAAGCCAGGGATCTGGAAATCAATGTAGATCTCCCATAAGGGCAGAAGGATCCCAAGTACTTGGGCCATTTCACTGCCTTCCAGGCGCCTTCCAGGAAGCTGAGTCAGAGGCAGAGGAGGAACTTGATCCCAGACACTCCAATATGGTAAGTGGGCATCCCAAACAGTGTCATATCCACAGCACCTGCACCACAGTCCCTGTTCCTCAAAGTAATCTTTGTGTATTATATTATTTTGCTTTTGCATATGGATTTCAAGTGGTCCCAGCAACAGTTTTGAAGCCTACTTTTGTTTTTCACATCCTGTAATTACTGTGGGTGACAGACACAGGGCCTTCCCTGGAGACTATTTTACCCCTTTCAAAAAAGGCATACCTAGGAATAACATATTAGATACTAACAGCTGTGGCTGAATTAAGCTTGCCAAAGATACCAACTGTATTACCTACTGTACTTTATTTCTCCCACCAACATCTGTTTCTGACCAAATGTCTATCAGGCCCCAAGGGATTCACTTGGTTTGCATGGGGAGGCAGCTGAAATGCATGGGAAAGGCAATTTCTTGCATAGAAACTACTGAAGAGTCTTAAGGTATAGAGTTGGGTCCCTGAAAACAGACCTTAGTTAGCAGGAAAAGGGTATAATTATAATTTTTTTCTTACTGTTCAAAAGTTTATTTAGTAGAAAAAACATCTTTTCACCATCACTTTGTTGTTTATCTTGTCTCTTTTAATTCTGCTGTAGTGAATAAAGTAAATATTCACTTCTGCATTTTATCACCATACCTCTCAGGGGTTTTGTACCCTTGCATTTCCACTTCCCTGTTCAGTAAACTTTAATAAAGATATTTATTTTCTTGCTTAAAGAACTATCCAAGGGTTGAGATAACCTCACCTTGATTTTGTGACCCTTTTTGAAATCAACCCAGGTAGCAATAAAATATTCCTTTAACTGGCAGAATATTTTTGAGTCCAAAAATTCATATATACAGTCTTTTATCTATTTGCAAAGTCTCAAATATTCAGGGACTTTAACTATGACTGAAATGTGTATCAGCCAACATCTCAGATTGGACAAACTGGTGAGATCAGGGTTTGTCAAACTCTCTTAACTATTTCACTCTTTGTTCCCCACATAGTCTCTATCACAACTACTCAACCCTACTGTCTTAGCACAAAAGCAATCACAATTTGTAAAAAAAAAAAAAAAAAAAAAAAAAAAAAAAAAAAAAAAAAAAAGAGCTTGGTTATCTTCCAATAAAACTTCATTTCAAAAAACAGGCTATGGAGATTTGAGCTTCAAGCTACAGTTTGCTGCCCATGGTACAGAGTTCTTCATTCTTATTCCACCAAAAAAGAAATTCAAATTCTCATTTGAATGCAGTTTGATAAAAATAAATAAAATGTAAAGATAACTCATTTAAAGATGACATTATATATCTTAGGCATGCAATATTTTTAATCACAATATAAAATCAATGAATTTTTTCTGTTACCACATTTTACAATTTGTATGTATATTCTTTCAGGTAAAACTTCTATATTTTAGAGCAGGCGTTTAAGCAGTTAAGATGCTGACATTGCCACATCAGAGCACCTGGGTTCAATTCCAATCTCTGGCTCCTGACTCTAGTTTCCTACTACTGGGAGTCAGGGCTGATGGCTCAAATAACTGGGTTCAAGAACTGTGGGAGGCCTGGATTGCATTCTGAAATACTGGCTTAAGCCTTGGTTCATTCCTGGCCACTGAAGGCTTTTGGGAAGTAAACCAGTGAATTGGAGTTCTCTGTTTCTGTATTTCAGATAATTTTAGTAAATGCTATACTGTAACATAACACTGAACATTTGACATAACATTGAAAACATAAAAATGGTTAATTGTTAATGTAAGAATTATTAGGAAATCATCCTTGGAATTGTTTAATCTAAGCCCATTGCTTCTGTGGTTAGCTACACAAACACTGTTGACCCAGATCAATCTGAATATTGGCAATCTCCTAAGCCTTTTAATGACCAGAATAGGAGTCTAATATAAAATGGCTACTGAGTCCAGAATGTGACAATCAAAATACTAGGGCATAAAGATTTATTATACATAAGATAGTCTACTTTTAGACTTTAAATTTCTGTATTGTACTGAAAACACATGAAAGACTGATCAGTTAATAATAAAACACACACACACACACACACACACACATACACACAATAAAAATCTCAAGCCAATGAGAAGGAGCTATCTGAAGGCCTGAATTCAAATCTTGACTTTGGGAGCTACTTATTAACTCTGGGATTTTGGAAAACCACTTATACTCTCAGTGCCTTAGCTTTTATCATTTGTACAACAGTGGAAATAAAAGAATCTACCTCATGAGTTCCTGAGGATCACGTAATATGACCTATTAAAGGTATTTAGAATAGAGCCTGGAACATAGCAAACAGTGGATATTGGCAACTAGTATTTTATTATTTTGATGTGATGATGATGTCTGAGTGATTAGCATATTCAGGGAATTGCAGGACTTTCCTGGACACTAATTCAGCACCAACTGTCAGCATGATGAAGGCATACAAAAGATGCTGTTACTGGTGAATAACATAGATGAATTAACACTCCCAAGAATTATTCACATTTCAACAAAAATTCAATGTCTAAACTTGCGCAATGAATCACAAAAGCTGGAACCACAGTGACACATAGTTAATAAGCATGTTTGACAACAGGGAGATCTTTAAGCACACTTACTCCACAATGTTTGTCAAATAACGTTAGGCCAGGCCTTCCTGCAGCTAATTCCCCTACTATCTTCCTATATGGTGAGTGTGGACAGATCTGACCAAGGCCACCCCCCACTTGCAGCACCTGAGGCAAGTGTACAAATGGAGACCACCCTATGCCGGCCCCCTTTCTTCTCTCTGTTTGCAACCCAGCCTGTACTGTAGGGAAGCCGAGCACATGACTTTGGACAGCAGAGCACTTGCCACTAATCCCAACCCCTGGTCACTCCATGTGTGCACATGTCCAGCATCTTTCTCTGACCCTGAGAGTATGACCATAGGTTCTTGTAGGGGATCTTAGAAAATGGAGTAGAATGATGGTTCCCAGGTGTGGGGGTGGGAACTGGCCAAGCAGATGTTGGCCAAAGGATACAAAATTTTGGCTAGGAGGGATGTGTTCAGGAGAATGAGGCACAATAGATGATTGTGGTTAGGTATAAGGCACTAAACACTTACAAGTTGCACAGAGTTGACTTTGAAGTTTTCTTGTCTCAAAAAAAAAAAAAAAACAAAAAACAAATGGTAAGAATGTGATGGGATGGATATATTAGTTACATGGATATAGCCATTCCATGATATTAAACATATTTCAAAACATCATGTTGTGTATCACAAATATATGTAATTTTTATTTTTCCATTTAATTAATATCAAATTTCTACCCAAGTACAATAAAATTACTAAAAATAGTCTTAGAGTAAGGATTATAAGGCCCAGGAAATAAGGTCAGGGCACTTGTACTGAGAATCCTGGAAACATCAGTTACCCAGAGAAAGGTGTGGTCAGGAGGACATGGGTTCTGGACGGACACAGTTCTTGATGTTAAGATTCCAAATCCATGGAGAGGGGCACAACCAGGAGGGAACCAGAGCTGGACTCTCAAGACCAAGACCTGGAGTGCAGGCTAGCTGGCTTGGATTCAAGAGCGGTACAGACTATAAGACACTAAAAGGAAATCTAAGACTCAGGGAAACAATGTGATGTGCCTCTTCGCAAATGGCAAAAGTAAGTAAGAAACTGAAATTGCTTGCAAATTCAGGCATGTTTTTCCTACTTTCCCAGAAATTGATCAATAAACTTCTGATAACTATAATATACAATGGTAAGTTGCCTGATTTTTGTATCATAAACTTAGTCTCCTGAGACTTAGTCCCAGGTAAACTCCAATAATTCAGTATGGGGAAAAAGTATTGTCAGCAAGCTTTCTACATCTATTAGTTAACTGATATGAATGTCTCTACCTGGTAATAGGATTATTAAAAGTCCTTCTATACACATAATTGAATGGTTGAACAGAGAGTTACAAGATGCTGCAAATTTGGAATACCACAGTTTGCTGAATGGCTGATAATTAAATGTCCATAAACCAGCAGCTTTTTAAATCCGAAGTGCAGAGCATTAAAAGAATTGGAAAGTCATAGGAAAGCTTTCAGCCCTTACGTTTTCAGAGATCCTATCCATCTCAGAGCTTTCCATCTCACACCAACCTCTTTCTAATTGACACAAGGCGAAATGAAAGACGCATTGCACTGAATCAAAAGGCAGGCTAACTTCCAGGGCTGAAACGTCAAAAAGTTACAGCTACTCTAATACTCCCATCTTTATTGTTGTGAAAAGCAAAATAAAATCTGTCATGCATTTGTGACTGTGATAAGACACTTGATATTAAAATCGATCTGACCTCAGCCCTACCTTGAAGCATGTAGAGCCATTAGACGCTGCTTGCCCACATCTCCCTAGAACTAGCCACTTTGAGGTCTGTGTTAACTTGAGCTTCCAGAAAGATGCTCAGGGAGTGACTGACCATATCAGATTCAGGAATTACCCAAGCTAAGGCAACTTCTGCTCAGATGTTCAGGGAGGTTGCCAGGGTTTGGGTGAAGACTTTGTGAAATGAGCCTGCAAATGCCCCTGGAGAAACCATCCCCATTAGAACTGTCATCCACCTCTGTCACCTTGCAAGACTAGGGCAGGGCTGCTCTTGAGTCCTTGTGTGCTCCCCTTCTCTCTCCACTTCAAATCACAGAGGGTCAGTCTACAGAAGAACCCTTCTGGCTTGGCAGTCATGGCCTCTGACGTCTCACCCATTGGCATCTTGACTTCTTTTTCCTAGAGTTCTAAACCCCAGGGTTTTGAGGGCTTGGCAGGTAACTAAATGCATGGTGCTATTCTCTGTGAAAACACCTGCATACAGTCCTTCCTAGCCTTTGGTTTCTCTCTCATCTGCCTCTGAGATACAATGCCGTGTATTTCCCTTACATCACTGCCCTAAGACTGGAGGCGTCTCAAGGAGGCAGATGGGATCTCTCTCACCCCTGATTTCACGGCAAAGTTTTTAAAACCCAGTATGTCTCAGAAAATATCCCCTGGGCTAGTGAACGGCACACAACAATAGAATGCTTAGAGCTGATCCGAGCAGAATGTATTCTAAATGTGCATGAATGATATGGTGACATGCAGAATTAGACACCAAATATGGGACTAAGATTTGGAAAGCAAAATGTCCCTTAGGCAGCCCTGACAGTCCCAGGAGAAGCTCAGACCCTCAATCTACATGCCCACAGTCCTCGGAATAGCCTCCCACCATAGCCCTTCCTGCAGAGTATTAACTCTATACACATGTCTGTCAGCACCTTCCCCCACTTCTCCTACCATGTGCTCTGCAAGGCAGACCAGCATAACCACTGCCTATAACTATTGGCTATCAAAGATTGGCTGACTACATAAACCCGTAAAAATGAAGTCTCTTAAAATTTCTCTGAGATGCAGAAATTAATTTTTCAAGTTTTAAAAATTTTTATTTATTTGAAAGTCAGAGAGAGAGAAAGGAGAATAGAGAGAGAAACTCTTCTATCTACTGACTCACTCCCCCAAACACCTGCAACAACTAGGGCTGGGCCAGGAACTCCATGCAGGTCTCCCATGTGGGTGAAACTCAGGCACTTCAGCTTCCCAGGGTACATATCACCAGGAAGCAAAGCAGAGACAGGACTCAACCCCAGGCACTCAAATATGGAATATGGGCATCACAAACAATGGTTAGCATGCTATGTCACAATTGTAATGCTATGTCACAATTGTTACTCTTCCCATTTTACAGTTTGTAAAACTGAAGCTTAAAGTATTGCAGTGACCCCCCCCCAAACCAAATCACAAGCTAGGAAGCCACATAGCATAACAGAAATATCTACCCTTCCTAAGAAAACACAAGTCATGTAGTTGCACATAATAGAAATGTTTTCAACAATAATCACACTTTAGGGCTGGCATTGTAGCCTAGCAGGTAAAGCTACCACCTGTGAGACTGACATCTCATATGGCACTAGTTTGTGTCCCAACTGTTCCATTTCTGATCCAGCTCCCTGCTAATGTGCTGGGGAAAAGCAGTGGAAAATGGCCCAAGTGCTTGGGCCCCTGCCACCCACATGGGAGACCTGGAAGAAGCTCCTAGCTCCTGGCTTCAGCCTGGCCCAGTCCCAACCATTGAAACCATTTGAGGAATGAGCCAACAGATGGAAGATATTCTCTCTTTATCTCTCTCTCTCTCTGTCTGTCTGTCTCTGTCTCTCTCTCTCTCTCTCTCCTCCCTCTCTGTAACTCTTTCAAATAAATAAATAAATCTTAACAAATAGTCTCACTTTAAAATGTCTTTGGATGGGAGGTATGCTTTTATTTTCTCTTTCCCTATTTGATGTGGGCAGCCACAGGCAGTTGCCCCTCTTGTTTACACTTAAACATATGGATGGAGACATCCTGGCACAGACAAAAGGCTAAGGAGATTCCAGGAAGAGGCAGGAAGAACCCTATCTCACTGTTTAACTTCTCACAAGAGATGATATAGATAATCAGCCACACCTGAAACCTGCATTTATCACCTAGGTGTTTTATTATACCCTTGTAATCAATTATTGATAACATTTTACTATCTGTTAAGTGGAAGAACCTTGTTGGGAACTCTTTGTAACCCCAAAAGTCTTTTAGATATGTAAATCTTTTGTGTGCCTTCTTGTATACAACTGGTCATGTTTAAATACTACTGGACTTGTTGAATAAACGAGCCTTGATCAGGATCTGTCTTGGCTCCATTCTTTGCATCCTTGTCCCCACATTCCCACTCTCTGTTTCAGGAAACCCAGTTATTTGTGCTGCAGGCCAGCACAATTTGATGCATTCAATGGCTGACATTTATCATTATTCTGTTAAGACAGGGAATCCAGTACAAGGTTTCATTTGAAAGGAATACTGTCATTCCGCACAGTGAGAACCCAAACAGCCCTTCAGAGTCAATGGCCAGTATGGACGGTCCAACACGGTGTTGGTCACTAAGAACATCACATTGAAAATTCCCATTTCACATTTAGGAAAACTGAGGCTAGAGATGAACAAACTGTCAGCACTCATGCCTAGTGCAGGGGGAAGTGGGGTCTGGATCCATAGGTTCCTGACAATTGAAGCCACGCTCTGTACTTGCAAGCTACAGGGAATCTCTTGCCATGAGCTTCTGCCACACCTTTTCATGCTCTTCCTCATGGAAATCAGCTCATCATGGCACCTGTCCATGGCTCTCTAACAACCCTCCTAGGAAGCCCCCTTACTTACTTTACTTTGACTACGCTCATCCAACAAGTACTTATGGAGCACTGATTAAGCACCAGGCCCTGGGCACAGCAGAGAAGAAGGCAGACAAAATATCCTGCCCTGTGTTCTGTCCAACCGTAAGCTCCACACAGGCAGGTACCTGTTGACCTTTCTTTTCTGCTATCAGTAAGAATGATTGAGATGATTAAGTCTACAAGGATGTGAAGTACCAAGTCATCACTTTGAGCCAACAGAATATGAAGCCAGATGATACATAAGGAGACATTTCATCCGAGGCACATTTTCAGATAGATGAGAAATGTTTAGTAGTGGCGTGCCATTCAGTGAACACGGAGCCAAACACAGATAGGGCAGGAAAACAAACAGAGACAATAATTTATTGTGTTTACCCTAACAGAAGTAGAAACTAATTGCTCAGCAACCTGAACATAATTGTTGTGGCCTTGAGGCTGAAAGGTGTTCATTTCAAATAAGGGTTATTATGGGAAAGAAGTGTCAGGTGTAAAAACCTGTGTTAATGAAGCTGAGATTCTGTAATTGTAATCACGAGAAAGCCAGCTCAGGTTAGACTTCCTGTTGCTTGTGTGTCTGGTGATCATTTCTCTTCAGATATTCTTATGGTGAACACAAGCATGGAAAATGCATCTATGGTGACAGCAGACACAATTCTTTAGCTTTAATAAGAACAATCCCAGAGCATCTGTTATTAAATCCCTGAGCTCACAGAAGCACAGTGTAGACAGAAAGTACCATTTAGTGAAAGAAATATTCACTCCAATCCCCAGATACCATTTTACCTGCTGAGGGTACCTGGGGGCATACACCTGCTGAGTGGTAATTGGATGTTTTCCAAACCCTCCAATCCATCTGATTGCTTTTCACCATCGCCTCTGAGAATAATTTTCCCAGTCCTCACTTCTCAGGTATACACATGGGCTTTGTGACTCCAACTCCCTCAAGGTGCTGAGGGCGGGTGGGGGGAAGAGAGAGAGTTTGTATATTATTCTAGACATACTCCATTTTAATGATAGTGTGTTTTTTGTTTGATGTCCAGTCACTACAACAGCTCATTTGGTTTGAAATTTATGGGTGATAACTTTTGATTCCAAATCCCATCTCCACTGGAATTACAAACCATGTGATGCTGGCATAGTTATGTCCACCTCCCTGATCCTTGGTGTCCTGTGCTGGGAAGTGCAGGCAATGCTCCTCCCCGGCAGAATTGTGGAAACAGCAAAATAAAATAATATATCTACAGCATTTTTAGAAAAGGAAATTCTCTGGACTGAGCTCTACTACTTTGGCAAGCCATTTCACATCTCGGGGCCATCTCCTGGGTCTGAAAAATGGGGATACCAACTGTACCTACCTCGCAGGGGATCTTATCGGAATTAAAGTAATTAATCCATAGACAGTGCTTAACACTGTACTTAAGACACACCAAGTGCTTAATAAATACTACTATTAGTGCTATTAATACTATCAGTGTCACCTAACGATCATTGTCTTCATTACCAGGTGGTTTGCACAAAGGCCAGTACTAGCATCTTCAACTAATGTTGATAGTCCACTTTCTCACCTGTACACAAGATATGCTTTTCTTCCTAATACTTGTTGTGAACCGAGTTTAGGGAATTCTGCTTGTTTTGTTTATTCATTGAACAACTAGTGATGGGTCCCTACAATGAATAAAACACTGCCCCTGTGGATCTTATATTCTAATAGAGGAAGTGAGATAGTTACCCACAAACTCAATAGGTAAAATAAGTAAACTACATAGGATGTCAAAGAAAGAGTCATTGGTATAGAGTAGGTGAATACATTAAATAAACACAAACCCTTCAAAACTGGAAACCATACCTGTTTGGAATTCGAGTTGTGATGGGTCTAATATTTTTGAAAACGCTAAACTGATATACTTTTCATTCATCTTAAATCAGGATACCCTCCCTTAGAGAATTTCAGTGGCTCAGAAAAAGAGTAGGCATCATTGGCAACAAAAGTCTTGTTGCAAGTTAAATGTCAAATTAGATTGATATTGAGTCCATAACAAAGATAAAGACTCCGATAGTCGGGCATTGTCAAAAGAGAAAAAAATGATGAGTTCCCAAAGCTCCCTTTTCATATCAGGCAACAGGCTTGGTATCCGTGGGGCTTTTCTACATGCCAAAGGCAGAGTAAACTTAGGACACAAGATAAAGTTAGCTCCTATCTAATGGGGGAATTGAGACTGCTTCTAGGAAGGTTTAAAAAACAGTGAATTATTTATTATCAACCGCTATCCACCTTTGGGGACCAATCCTCAAAAGGAGTAATAAAAACACCAAGCTACATTGCTATGGAGTACCATAAGAAGGTTACTATCTGATAGTCCCAGGAGAATGCAACTAGCTGTGTGCACCCCTCTGACATGGGGCAGCTGTAGAAGAAGGTATCTGACCACATACGACTTAGAGAGAAAGAAACTCCACTGACTACCCCATCCCCCTAGATCTCACTATGGTGCTTCACGCATTGCTTATGATACGGGAGAGATTCAAAGTTGCCTTGGGTAAAACAAACGGTAGTCGAGATTTCAGAGCCCAGAAGAGCCTGTCCTGTTTCTGCTAGGGGAATTTTCAAGATCTTTCTGATAGCTGAAATAAGGCAGATGGACATACACTAAATATCACCATGGCTAAGACCCAAGAGGCTCTCCTGAGCCAGCAGGAGCCAAGTCAGATCAAGTTATGGAGTGAGAAAGAGAAGTGCAGAGGAAAGCCACTGTGGAAATTCAGCTTTGAATTTGAGAAACACGTACAGAAAAGACTCTCAGTGACCAGGTGGACAAGAAGGATCCCTGCGGAGACCAACAAGAGCGCAGGGAACAGTCCAGCTTCCTCAACCACCAGGATAACACACAATGCTTTCTTCCTTTACCTAAAGTCATCCTGGATTTTTGGGAAAGACAGGAAAAACTTTTGAGACTAAATAAATGAACACTACAATGAATTTCAATCACCAACTTGACTGAGTATGTATCCAAAGGAGACTGAGCTAATCCAAAAAGATTATTTAAGAAATATCATGGAACAAAATACTTAAAATTAAGCTTTGCCTAGCCAGTCTCCTTTGGCTCCAGACCACAAAGTGAACTGGGTGCAAATCTCCATTCTGGGGTGGAAGAGGACTTACTGAGCAGTTATGATGTGTCCTGCCCTTTTGGGTATCCTCAGGGAGCCGGCTTGTTTTATTTTGGCACATTTGTGGAGTACAATTGCTATTCTGGTAGGTGTCCAGATATTAAGAGTTTCTGTTATGACTTCTGAGATCTATTTGTTGGAAGGAAGAAGTGTTCTTTCGCCTGTTCATGTACCTATAAACTCTTGGAGGAAAACTGCTTCATCAGCCCCATGAAAGATTTACCTGAGAGAAGGAGAATTTACTGGCAGAATGTGGCTCAATTGCCTTCTTCCACTCTTGCCCATTTGTCACAAGAGAGCTCTCATTGACTTAAAACTCTTCTTCCCATAAGCTGAAATCTCTTCCCATGCTGGTCTCCATTCTTCCTAGCTTCTTTCTGAGAAGTCTTCCTCCTGTCCCTCTCACAACCTTTCTCTATGAGGATCACTTAATCCTCTGGCTGCCCTCTCTGACTTTACCTGTGTAACAAGTCATTGCTGACTAAGCTCTTTTTCATTCTGAGTATATATTTACATTTTAGCAGGTCTAATTCCAAATCTTGAACCAGCAATTAAATCAGGAATTAAATATTTTTAAAAAATGTAATTAACTAGAGCCAGCGCTGTGGTGCAGTGAGTTAAAGCCCTGGCCTGAAGCACCAGCTTTCCCATATGGGCGCTGGTGCTAGTCCCGGCTACTCCTCTTCCAGTCCAGCTCTTTGCTGTGGCCTGGGAAAGCAGTAGAGATGGCCCAAGTCCTTGGGCCCCTGTACCCATGTGGGAGACCTGGAAGAAGCACCTGGCTCCTGGCTTCAGATTGGCTCAGCTCCAGCCGTTGCAGCCATCTGGGGAGTGAACCAGAGGATGGCAGACCTCTCTCTCTGTCCCTACTCTATCTTTCAAATAAATAAAATAAATCTTTAAAAAAAAAGAAAAAATGTAATTAACTTATTTAGTTTGAGAGACAAAAGAGCAAGAGCAAGAACGAGAGCGAGAGAGAAAGAGAAATGCCCCCATCCACTGGTTCATTCTCTGTACACCTGAAATGACTGGAGCTGGGCCAGACCAAAGTCAGGAGCTAGGAACTCAGTTTGGGTTTCTTAATTGAGTGGCAGGGACTCAAGTACTTGAACCATCACTTACTGCCTCCCAGGGTGTGCCCTGGCAGGAAGACTGAATGAGAAGTGATGCCAGGACTTGAACCCAGGTAATCTGATATGGGAGGAGAGCAATCAGTGTATTAACAACTAAACCAGTTACCCAGTGACAAAATCTTTAGGCATCAGAAAAAAAGGTCTGTGTTTCATTCAATGATGCCTTCAAGCCAAATAGAGTAGGAACACACACCTTATGAATGCTGGGTTTACTGAGTTGTTGCAGCCAGGGAGAGCTCATAACATAGGGGACTGTGGTTAAGTTAGCGTGTGGATAGGGTACCAAAAAAAGCTCTTAAGAATTGGGCTTGGGGGCCGGCACTGTGGCACTGTGGTTTAAGTCGAGGGCTTAATCAGCATGGAAGACCCAGAAGAAGCTCCAGGCTCCTAGCTTTAGCCAGGCAAAGCCCCCAGCTGTTGTGGCCATTTGGGGAGTGAACCAGTGAATGGAAGATCTCTCCTGTCTCTCCTTCTGTCTCTCCTTCTGTCTCTCCTTCTGTTTCTTCCTCTCCCTCTCCCTCTCTCCCTCTCCTTCTCTTTCTCTATCTCTGCCTTTAAAGTAAGTAAATACATCTTTTTTAAAAAAATTTGAGCTTGTGTTAGGGCATTTGGGAGATTTGGGAAACGGGACTTTGCTGTATGAACTGGACATATGTGTACTTTTTCTGTATGTGTCTCATTGGCACCAAGTCCTCTCCTTTCCAACTTTCAATTCACTACAAATTCCCTGTTTTAAAATCACCTTCCCTTTGGAACTTTAACCTCAGAGGGCAAACCCTTTCTGTGGCATCTGGCAAAGCATCTGGCCCCCAAAGAGGCAGGATGACTTTTAATTAGATGAGAGCATCGATTAATCTGCCCAACTGAGATACACACATTTCCAGGAGATGGAATAGTTCTATGACATGGTACCTCACAATTCTTGACTAAAAATGTGAGAGGCTTAAATTCATTGGTAAAAAAGCAATTCACTCACATTGACCATTATCAGGGAGTATTAGGTGGCTATTGTGATTTGGACAGCACTCGTGGTTTT
This sequence comes from Oryctolagus cuniculus, assembly GCF_964237555.1. NCBI lineage: Eukaryota > Metazoa > Chordata > Mammalia > Lagomorpha > Leporidae > Oryctolagus > Oryctolagus cuniculus. The sequence goes on from NC_091441.1 coordinate 81,374,952, forward strand.
GTCTGTATTCAGGGATGATCACAGAAGCATTATCTTGATTGACTACCATCGCAGAGTGGCCTTGTCTGATTATGAAGCTCTGGGAAATTGTTCATGTGAACAGGAGAATATCAGGGTCCAGCTAATAAGTGTAAGACCTGTTCCTACTCACAGGACTGGTTTTCCATTCATTCCTTTGCGCATTCACTCATTCATGTGCAATGGTTTATCAAGATTATTTAATTCATTGGTCTGCATAGTTGATGTATTACTTGTTCCTGACATGAGAAATGAAGCTCTCTAAAGACAACACCTTGCTCATCATTGTATCACAAGTGACTGATCAGTGCCAGAGAAAGCAAGCACCCAGCAGACTGGTACATGCTGGAAGGTCTTAAAGCAGATACTGAGAAGTTAAATTTCATGGCTCAGAGCGCCGGTGAAGAATGGAGAGTAAAGTTACTCAGTTATTCCAGACTCTGAAGAGCAAAACTTTCCATGAAAGAAATACATAGTATTTCTATGTACATAGTTTTTAAGGTGTTTCAAATGTTCTCAGAGCTATCCATAAGAGTATATATCTTTACTAGACTGTTGCAAACTACACGCCAAGCTATTTAAAATGCCCTGATACCAGAGCACTATTATCCCTAGAGTGAAGCTGGTTAGTGTCCTCAGTGGCCATCAGAAAGGTCTAAGGAAATATTAACTTCCATTGTCATTTTATAGGGGATATCTTTCAGCGAAGATCGACCAGCTGATTAGAACAATATTAGAGAATAACAACAACAAAAAGTGTGCTTCATCAAGAATGCTATTCTGGAATAGATTGTTGGTTTTTTTTTTTTTTCAGACCCACTTTCAAGATGATTCAGCAGTTGCTTGATTGATACTTGACTCAGATTAGACTGTGAGAAGAACAATGTTTCTCCCATGTATCTGAATGCAAATATACTTTGGTTGTTGTTGTGGAAGGAAATCTGTTCAAAGAGGACAGATTTGGGCTCAGAGAAGCAGAAGTCTTCCTGAAACTGATTGCCAATAACATCACCAGAACTTCCTGGTCTCTCTCTCATCCATCTCTTTGAAATGTATGTTTCCTCGGCTGGGCAGATTAGTTGATTCTGTCCTCCAAATAACACTCATCCTGCCACTTTCAGAACCAAATACCTTGCCAGATGCCATAGAAAGGATTTTTTTTTCCTTTGGAGTTATGGTTACAAAGGGAACATGATATTGATCAAGGAATCTGTAGTGAGCTGAGCACTGGAAAGGACAGGGAACTGGTGTCACCGGGGAACAGGCAGAACAGCCACCCAGCAGCACAGGGGTCCTGGTAGAGGGGAATACACAGCATAAGCTACAAATTAAGAAAAATGGCATTCACTGAAATTCTTTGCATGTCTTTAGACTGTGGTCTTACATCTTAGATTTGTAATTCTAGTGACATCAAATCTTCACAAAAAGTGAATTATTAGTACTTCATTGTGTAATTATACTACAGTTTTGCCTTGAGCTACCATGGAGGAAGCAGGGTGAAAGGTACGTAGCATCCATACTCTAACACTGTTTCTTAGTAATGCATGTGACTCAACAAGTGTCTCAAAGTACTTAGTTTTTAAAAACAGAGACATACATCTTATAGGAATTTATTTTTTTTTAATGTGCTGGAGAGAATACTTGCATACAAGCAATGCAAGCAATGGCATCTCAGCCATCACAACTCCAGAAACCCTGAAATTCTCAGCTGCTGGAATGGCTGGCTCACATTAGTCGCTCTTCACAGCTTTGGTGATTGAATGAATGAGGGAATTAGTGAGTAGACGGGTCCTGGCTGCTAACCTTAACTGCAAAGTCTTGGTTATTATGGTGAAATATGCACTTTGGGTTTAAGAGGGGGCCCTTAGGAGGTCAGCCAGCCAATTTCATTTTCAGAGATCACACATATAATAGCTTCTGTGAATCATGAACACGTTTTTATAACTAGAAATTGTAATTCAAGCCAAGATTGTTTATATTTCTCTCTTTAATATTTTATCCTTCATTCCTAACAAGACCTAACCCAGACATCGAGGGACCATGTAAATACTGTTGACTGAATTATTAAAAGGATTCTCTCTGAGAACATCAAGGACTACACAGACTTTTCTAGTTAACATTCCCATCTAGACAAGAAGGGTCAAGACCACACCTCAACCACAAAGACCGGACTTGGCACAGTCAACCCTGATGATGTGGACCCTGGGATTCACGGCTCCGTTTATTGTGGGAGGTATGATTAATAACAGTGTATTCAATATCTAATATATATATATATGTATATACATACATATATATAATACATATACATATATATGTATATATATATACACACACACACACACATACACATATGGGGATCTAACTTTTATCCTGTATACTGCACTAAAGCCAGGTGAATACATTTTATCTTCTCCAAGATGGTCCAAGACTCTACATCGGGTTTTAATGTTTATGCTGATTAACTAGTTCACCACCAATCTGTCCATCCATTCATCCATCATCATGATGAAGAGAAAGAGCTAATATTTATTATTTACCCAATTTGTTAAAGCAGTGTGCTGGAAATTTTATGCAATTCATATTATTTCATCTAGTCTGCACAAAAAACATAGCTACCACTTTAGAGATGAGTTGGTATAGCATGAGTAATTGCCTTAAAATCACTTGGCCAATGCTGATAATTCTCAAATTTAAAGTATCAGCCTTGACCTTTCTCTTGAGTTTCAGACTCATATATCCAACTTCACTCCAATATCTCCAAATTAAATGCCTTGTAGGCCCCTTAAACAGAGTATATGTAAAGCCAAAATGTTGCCCAACCTCATTACCCATCCCAGTAACAACCTTACACAAATCCCCATAAAAACCTCAGGACCTTCTGTCTGAGTGAATGGCATTATTTGTTCAGGCCAGAAATAGCAGAATCATTCTGAAATTTCCTTTCCACTCACTCAACATCATAGCTATCAGCATAGCTGATCAGCTTGACCTTCAAATAAAAACATAATGTGACTGCTTCTCACTATCTCCAGTGACAGCACTGTAATTTCTCAGCTTGCTAATTGTACAGGCTCCATGTTTTACTCTGTATTTGACTTTTTGCAGAGAATTCAAATACTCCTTGGCTTAAAGATATCAATGTATTTATTGTTTTTTTTTTTATCGCTGTCCCTTAGACTAGCTTCAATAGGTTAACCAGTCATTTCATTGTTAATTTTCAGCAGAAACACTAGAAAATCCAGAGATTCAAAATTGCTAGACTAACAGAAACTAAGAAATTATTTAGCAATTGAATCTCATTTTACAGAACAGGAATCAGAAACTCAGGAATATTTGATGACCTCTAAAGGTTAAACAGCTAATAAGTAGTTGAAATTAGTTATATACTGAGGAACCCTGGCTCCTGGCCAATGCTTTATACATGATGTCACACTATCTCCACTTGTCTGGTTGCTATGAGTAGAAACCTCTATATGTGTCACAGCCACAAATGATCAATAAAACCAAAATCTATGGAATCATAAATTATCTGGATTTGCCTGATATCATCAGTTCACTGTGGCTGTGGAAGCAGTCAGATAACACAACTGCTATATTTTTCAATTCAATTAACTTAGGTTACAGATGTTCTGTAAGTACATATTATTTTCAAGTCTTCATTACAGTATTATTTATATAAAAATCTTTTAATGGACCCGGAAAATAATAACCAGCAACATTAACCTTTTAAGTGATGATAAAGACTGCCTCAGCAAAAATAAATGTTATTACTCCAAAGTAAATTTGAATGATTTTGTCAGATTTATGTATCAAGGAAGCACAGGAAGACAGAGTTATGGTTGTAGCCCCAGAACCTGGCACATGGTATCAACTCAGTAAATATTTATTGTATTGAACTAATAAGCAAATGAATGCTGCCTATCACAGAAATGTTTATTATAGAGAAACACAGGCATTGAGTAGTAAGGGATAGGATATACAATCCATGGAATATTTTGTAATTAAATAAAATTCCCATGAAATAGAGTTATACATTGACTGGCATGGAAAACATTCAAAGTGTGTTATTTCATTACAAAAGTAAATTTTACAGAATTTATGTTTATTATAAATATTATTTAAAGATGCAGGTGGAAGGATCAATGGGCTGGATGAGTGGACGATGGATGGATTGATGGACAGAGGGAAGGTAAAAGGGAGAGAGCAAAGGATGAAGACAAAACCAGCAGAGTATTTTCTAAAATGTTTTCTCTAGGTGATAGCTTTTCTACATTTTGTTTATAAAGTGAAATGCTTATATTAACATAATTATTCTTTTTAAAAATATCTAAACCAGTCCAATTTTATTGGCACTATCATTTACTATAAATGAGAACCAAAACATCAGGAGTTATTATTTTCTTTAACCACCATCAACAACGAAAAGACCTTCCAAACCAAATTAACATCTATTTCCCAGCATTTTCAACTATTGTCTACTGAAGCATCTGGTATGAAAGCTTTATGGATTTTGCAAATCAGATTCAATTTCTTTCTAAATGCAATTCCCGTACAACAGTAGGTATCCAATGGTAACTAAGCAGGGTTATTTGAACAATGCATAAATATTTCATAGTGTGAGAAAAGCCACAAATGCCAAACTCTAAAATGTCTGCAAACATGCAAGATTTCCAGTTCCAAGAATGTAATTACTGTCTTGGGATTTGTGGGGTGTCTTGTTGAAGACCCTTTTCATCTTGATAAAACGATGATCTTGCAAGAAGAATAATGCTCTAACATCCCATGTTAACCTGGATGATTCTGATCAAGCAGAAAGATTCTTTTAGTAAAGCATTTAAGGGAATTTTACCCGAAGCCTTTTGCTATCTGGTAGCTTCAAAGAATCTCTTTCCAATAGGCCACTGTCTGAGAACACGGTTTATATCGCAACAGGCTATGTGACCATGAGTATGAAACTTCAGAATCATTATTAGCAATAAGCTGCCCTTACTCTTTAAACTACATTGAAGGCCGGCGCCGTGGCTCAATAGGCTGATCCTCCGCCTTGCGGCGCTGGCACACCAGGTTCTAGTCCCGGTCGGGGCGCCAGATTCTGTCCCAGTTGCCCCTCTTCCAGGCCAACTCTCTGCTGTGGCCAGGGAGTGCAGTGGAGGATGGCCCAAGTACTTGGGCCCTGCACCCCATGGGAGACCAGGATAAGTACCTGACTCCTGCCATCAGATCAGCGCGGTACGCCGGCTGCAGTGCGCCGGCCGCACCAGCCATTGGAGGGTGAACCAACGGCAAAAAGGAAGACCTTTCTCTCTGTCTCTCTCTCTCACTGTCCACTCTGCCTGTCAAAAAAAAAAAAAAAAAAAAAAACTACATTAAAGGCAAGTAGCAGTATCTCACATTCCTTTCCTCTCATCCTCATTATGGAACAACAACTTTAAAAAAGGCAACAATTTAGATATGACTCTTAGAATCAGAAGGGGAAACGATAGTAAGAATACTTTTTTATATAGTTGGTTGATCTCATGAGTTAAGAATAAGTAAAAATAAAAAGCTAGAATGTTGTTTTTACATAAAACAGTTAGAAACACTTCCAGTAATGAGGCAATAGAGAGAAATATGCAGCCCATGCTGCTGAAATCAGAGAACAAAGACAAAGACAAGACCCTCTGCACACTGCAATGGACTACCTAGAAAACAACTTGCTTCTCCAAGAGGCTTCATGAGGTTATTAATCCTTGACACTGATCATATCCTCCCCAGATGAAGTCAGCCACAATGCCCTGAATAACCTGGAGAATATTCTGGAAGTGTCTGTGACCATAGAACATTGTGGGAAAGGCAAGGAGGATGACCTTAGGAGGTTTTCGTTCTGTACCACTAGCCTATCACAGCATCAGGTCATCCTCCACTTCCAGATGTCTTGGTTAATCACTAGCCATTTCAGTATTTACAAACAGGCTGTGCCTCCTGTGAACAGAGAAAATTCCTTCAGGGCAGGAAGGATAGTGGTAGATATGATCAAGATCAGATGCACATTTTTTTTTCAAATAACAGAATTAATGCTCTGCTTTTGCAACAAAGATCAAACTGTGGCTAGAATTTTCCATGATGGGAACACCTGTCAAACAAGGCTGCTTGTTGTGTGGAAGTTTCACTGAATCAAGAGAATAAGAAGAATATCGAGAGCAGACAGGTAGCCTAGCAGTCAAGATATCCATGTTCCACCCAGGACTGTGTGGGTTTGATTCCTGGCTCTAGCTCCTGAGCCCAGTTTTCTGGTAATGCAGACTCTGTCAGACAGCAGTGAGGGCTCAAGTAGTTGGGTTCCTACCATCCTGTGGGAGACCTGTCTTGAGTTTCTGGAACCCTACTTCACCACTGGCTGGGGCCATTGGGATCATTAATGGTGGGGAACTAACAGATGAGAATGATTCTCATTCTCTCTCTGTCTTCCCCTCTTTGCTCCCTCTTTCTGCATCTCTATTTCTTAAACATTTCTTTAAATTTTAAAATGAAGAATATTAAAGTCTTCACTTTGGAGGAATTTACTGAAATCTCATTCAAATACAGAACTTCCTTTCCCTAAGTGGTTATGAAGTCTAAATAAATACATAGCAAAAAAATTGGTTGATTAGAATGGGTCAATATATTCTTTGAAATGGATAAAAATACAAACAAAAGTCACTCCAAAGCTCCACAGAAAGTAGGGTCTAGAGCTCCAGTTTCTTCTAAAGGTTAAGAGTGGTGATAACTTACTAAGAGACTGCTGTGTTTAATAGCACAGTCACACTTAATCTCTGGGGGGAACTGCTGAAACACCCACTTCCATTGAGACACTATCATTCACCTTGGCTTGGTTCACACTGTGATCATCAACTGTCCCAGCTACTCCTCAGAAGATCACAATCAACATCAAGGAAGTTTGGCAGGGTTGCCTCCTTTGTGATCTTCCCATTGTCCTAATGAATGTGTCCAGATTTATTTAACCTATTTTTACTGTTAATTTTAGTCTTACAATCCTCATCTGGAAGATAAGGATAGTAATACCTAACTCTCAGAAGGTACAAAAAAAATTAAGTGAGAAAACCCAGACAGAGTAGGTGAGAAAACACAATGGAAGCCCATGCTGTCATTCAGACATTATAATCTCAAAGTAGTCCATACACGTTTATAGCACCTAGAACATTCTAAAGCAGCACACAAAAATCTAACAAGATATGATTTTTATGACCTGGAGTTTGGATTATGGCTGGGAGGCAAAAAATGCGGCAGTGTCTCTAATGCAGAACGCATGTTTACAATTGCAATAAGAGGACAAAGAACTAAAGAGTATAGGGAAAAAGGCAGCCAACTCCCACTGCAGTATAAGTCCCAAAATGCTTAAAACTAAAAGTATTTTGGATTTTGAATTTTTTTTTTGGATATGGGAATATTTGCATATACATAATAAGATATCTTGGGGATGGATCCCAGTCTAAATATGAAATTCATTTATATTTCATATAGACCTTCTACACATCACCTGAAGGTAATTTTTTATAATATTTTTAGTATGCTTTGTGTTTAAAAAATTGTTTCTTTCATTTCAAGGGCAAAGAGATAGAGCAAGAGAAACAGAGAGAGATCTTCCCATTTACCTGTTCATTCTTCAAATGTCCATAACAGCTGAGGCTGGGCCAGGCTGAAGGCAGTAGTCTGGAACTCAATCTGGGTCTCCCACATGGGTACTAGGGAACCAAGTACATGGATTGCCATCTGCTACTACCAGGGTGTGCCTTAGTAGGAAGCTAGAATCAGAAACAGAGCCAGGACTAGAACCCAGGCACACTGATATGGCACATGGTATCTCAAGTGGTGTTTTAACCACTGATCCAAACATCCACTGCTGTCCCTGTGTTTTGACTGTGACCTGTCAGCATGAGGTCAAGTGTGAAATTTCCACTAGTAGTATCATATCGACATTCAAATAGTTTCAGATTTTGGAACCTTTCAGGTTTTGGTATTTTAGATTAGGGATGCTCAATACGCATAGGAAGTGTTATTTCAAGGGACAAAAGATCAAGGGTTGGAAGCAGAGCTTGAAATCTGGAGGCACCCTAAAGAGAGAGTTTTATGGACAGGCTTTTCAAGATCAGGGTGTAGTATAAGCAAGTGTACAGCAATACCCAAAGGTAGCAGAAAAGACCTTGAGTTTAAAAAAAAAAAAAAGCCTCATACATAGAGAGAAAGAAAGGACTTCTTCTAAGCTGGAATGTAAATAAAATTCCTCTAATAATCTACTTCCAATGCTAAATCTCTATTAGACATGTGTCTGTCACACATACTTTCCTCCATTAGGAAACTTTCCCCACTTAGAGTCCTTGTAAAGGGATGCCCCAGGTTGCTGCGTAGTGTATCCACCATGTCATACATTGGGTCACCTCCAGGACTAAGACGAAACAGTCAACGAGCTGGCAAGGAATCCATGTGGTAAACTGTCATGAACAGCACTGCCTACACAGACATGAGCAGCACCATTAAGATTCAAACTCTCTGAAAATTGAAGAGGAAGAAAATATATAAAGAAGAGACTGCAGCGGCAGATAATTTTGAAAGTGTGCAAGGAAAAGAAAGGCTCCTGAGGAGTATAGGGGCCAGGTGGAGCATAAAGCAGACAGACTGAAGAATGAGCTGAATATATGAGAGGTAGAGACCAAGAGGAAACGAAAGTTGAGAGGTTTAAAAAACAAAAAAAAGAAAGAAAGAAAGAATGGCTGAAAGCCAGCTGGTGGACAATGAGCCAGAAGCAAGAAAACATGTCAGAGAAAGCCAAAACCAAGAAAATGATTAAAGCCTGTAACTGTTAGAGCAACAGGGAACTTCCACTGCTGAGACCTGTGGCGTCACTCCCCATGCATCTCTGTTTGCCATGAGCCTCATCCATGTTACTACACCTGCTCACAGATTCCCAGGACAGCCCATTGACCTACTGGCCATCAATACCCATGCACCTGTACCAATCTTGTGAATGCTGAATGCCATCAAAAGAGCTAAATTAAGCCAAACTTCGCTTAAGAAAGAACAAAAAAGTCATTGATAGTCTCAATCTCACTGTTCAGACATAATGATCATTTGGGAGTATTCCTCTCCAGTCTTTTGGAAGCATAATTTTATTGTAAGTGGTTTTCACACAAAATCTATAGGATACAGGCTATTAAAATCCAGTTAATTCAAGCAAAGACAAAAGTAATTATCACTGAAAATATTTAACTACTTAGAAATTAATAGGTTAAGGTTGGAGGCTTGTTGTAGTTGAGTGGCTCAATTAATTTCCATTCCTCCCAGAATGAATTTCGTTTCTAGATAGAGCCCTTCTCTGATGTAGAAGCACTTTCTCATTCCATATATGCATGAAATAAAGCATGGCCTTCGCACTCTTTCATTAGTGAGCATTTCACAAGTACAAAGAATGGAGTGAAACAGAAGGCTATGAACTACATTCACATTAAATATTCATCCCTCACAAATTAAGATACAATTTTCCACTAAATGTTAAGTGCATTCTTATAGCAGCTCTGAAAGGCAGGTAGGACACTTCCTCCTAATATACAGAAAAGTGGGTAAACCAAGAGTGGCAGTGACTTCTTCAATGTCAAACAGAGGGGTGATCAGTAATGACAAGGTAGGGCTTGGGAGCTCTGAAGCTCCAATGCCATCAATTCAGTCCTCCTTCTTCTGATGCCTCCGAAGTATCTGAAATGGTATCAGTCTCTGAAGACATACTATGAACACAATACTTTCCTCCATGCAAGACACTTGAGACAGACAGACATAAACACATTATCACGACATAAAAATGAAATCGTCACCATAGACAGTTACAACGTAGAGTATGTTTTGATACTAACTTCAATTCTGTATTTAAGTCCTCCAACAACCAAAATAGTTTAGGCTCCATTTGACAGACATGCCGATAAGACTTTGAGAGTCTGGTGTCACAAAGTTAGAAAATGTTGTACTTAAAACCTGAATCCAGGTCTCTAAGATGGCAAAGTTCAAACTTGTAACCAGTGAGATATTGTGCTTCCTATATTTATGGCTTATAGAAATTGCTTCAAGGAGAAAAATGACTTGGGCTACTAAAAATTTGCCTTTTTAAAAATCAAGTTCTTGTCCCCAGAGAAGTTGATACAGAGTCAAAATAACTACATATTTGCTTTTCCACTTAACTTTCATCAAGAATGTTAAAGTAGCAGTAGAACAATGGCAAAACATCTCAAAAGATATCCATGTGGCTTATTTAATTCTGTGGGTGGTGATTTGTCTTAGATGATTGTATGCATTTTTTTTTTCTATGAAAGATCGTGGTTCTTGGCCCAGCATCAGCAGTGTTGATGTCACCTTTACTTTACCATCCATTTGGGATATGTCTAAGGGTTAGAAGGTTGACAACACCTTAATGGCTGCTTCTTCCCAATATGTAATACAACAGCATTTGCTTCTAATAACTCCCTTATTAAAGTCCTTGGGACTTAAAATGGTGTAAAATGAAAGCAAGTCATTATCATTCCATTGTGGTAGACTTCTCTTTGTGGACTTGAATATAATATCCTAGCTAGGTTTTCCACATTCTTGTCACAAACTACAAATTGGTTTCAGAATCAGCTTATGGAAAAGGATGAGAGAGGAAGGAAACTCATTGAATGTGACTGATAGTCTATTAGCCTAGGAGTAGGAGTCAGTATCAGAAACTCAGGACTACAGTGGAAAGTTAAAAAGCAGCTAATTTTACCCCTGGTGCCAGTTAGTATGTCCAAGACAGAAAGGCAAGTACTAACTGAGGAGCCGGCACAAAGCAGAAGACATCAGTAGCCAGTCTCAATGGTGGGTTGTATACAAAAGAAACAGAGAGAGTCATAGCTTTACATACTGCTCTGGCAACGATGCTTATTAACCCCAGATCCACCTTCTGTGATTCTACTTTGTGAAGTCCTCAGTCTTACGCATTCTATGTGCACCTTTTGTCAGTTGTCAGCGTCCTAGGAAAGGCTATCTATGCATGATGCAGGGACCAATGTTTACAACAGAGGCACCTTGCGACGACAATCCCAGAGGACTGAGAAACGGAATATTCAGTAGTTCAAAAAATGCTCCGGAAAGGCAAATACAAACATGCCTGAGTAAGATGATTTTTTTCAGACTCAAGAAGCAATTTTCAAAATTCAAAACTGAAGCAATATATTTAGAGAAAAATATAGGGGGTCAGGAGACAGCCTCAGGATTCAGATAGATCTGATTTGAATTTCAGGTCTAACATAAAACATACTACCCGAACTTGATTGGACACTTTAAAACTAGTATGGGAGTGGGCATTTGTTCTAGTGGATGTCAGTTAAGAAGCAGCCCACATCAGAGTTACCTGCTTTGATTCCTGGCTCCGGCTCAGGACTCCAGCTTCTTGCTAATGCACAGCCTGGGAGGTAGTGAGTGATGCTTCCAGAAGTTGTGTCCCTAACACCCAAGTGGGAATCCTGGATTGAGTTCCCAGATCCTGGCTTCAGTGTGGTCCAGCCTCAGCCATTTGGGGGACGAGAAAGAGGATGGAAGTACTCTCTTTCTCTCTCTCTTCCCTTCTTCCCTTCTTCCTTCCCTCCCTCTCTTCCTCCTTTTCCTCTCAAAAAAGAAAAATACTAGCATCGCTGAGCAGAGCATTCTTGGATAACATGGCCACCTAGTGATGTTACGTTTAATCATATCTAAGTTCTCTTTAACTGCAAGGTAAATGGAAAAGACAAAGAATGAAGGGTAGAAGATATATTATTGGCCAGTGCCCCAGCTCACTAGGCTAATCCTCCGACTGCGGCGCCGGCACCCCGGGTTCAAGTCCTGGTTGGGGTGCCGGATTCTGTTCCGGTTGCTCCTCTTCCAGTCCAGCTCTCTGCTGTGGCCTGAGAGTGCAGTGGAGGATGGCCCAGGTCCTTGGGCCCTGCACCCGCATGGGAGACCAGGAGAAGCACCTGGCTCCTGGCTGCGGATCGGCACAGTGGGCCGGCTGCTACGCGCTGGCCGTGGCGGCGGCCACTTTGGGGGATGAACCAATGGAAAAAGGAAGACCTTTCTCTCTGTCTCTCTCTCTCTCACTGTCTAACTCTGCCTGTCAAAAAAAAAAAAAAGATATATTATTTGATGTTGCAAATGAAAGTCAGCATGAAGCAGTGGAGAAGCCCTCTGGCCAGCCCAGTGGACTTTGCTGCTAGTGCCTGATTCTGCCTGGTATTTGTCGCTCCCCCTCTTCGTGGAGGAACGACACAGGACCCTGCGCTGTTCTTTCGTCTGCTCGGCCCTCCCCGGGTTTGCTGCTGGTTCTTCCCGGGTTGGCTACCGACCCTTCCACCTCCGTGGAAGGGCGGTTCCCCCTAGCCACTTTCCCCACTTCCGCGGGGGAGCGGCACACCGCCGGCCGGCTCTCTCAGGGGCTGCACAGGTGTTCCTTCAGATAGATGTTCCCTCGTGCATGTTGTCTCTCTCCTCCTTTATAGTCCTCTTCCACCAATCTCAACTCTGCTACCCACACACCGAGTACGCTGCTCTCCTCCAATCAGGAGCAGGTCCTGCTGTTTATTGGTTGAACTGGAGGCAGCTGTGTAGAAGCTGTTTCCTCCTCTCCCAGCGCCATATTGTGGGAGAGCAGTTGCATAGAATAAGTCTTAATTCCAGTAACAGTATAGTCCGGGTTGCTCCCCACAGTATTTCCAGGGTAACCTGAAGTAAATCACTTAGCCCCAGGAGATCCTTTTTTTTTCTTCCACACACTGTAAATTCAGGTTGTTTCCCACTTTAATATTCTATAAATCTATAAAAATGTCTTCTTCCTATAATAGAGCCATAGGAATAAGTTATCCTTCACAAAGCACACAACAAATAGCAAATCCTACCAGATGTAGCTCCTTTCTGCTGGTTTATCTACTTATTTTCTAAATAACCAAGAATAATGATGGACTTTCTGGAAAGTTTCTTTGGAAGCCTGAATTTAAATGCATTGACATGCACAGAGTTTTTTCTTTGGAAATCTTTCTAATGAGCCAGGGAATAGCATTGATCTGAATCCCATATATTTGTGTTGTTCCCTTCAATTGGCTGGAGTTTTCATACACATCAAGTCATGTGTTCCAAACTTTGGATAAAACCACACACCCAACTGTAGACTCATAATTGTACAATTGCCCAGAGACATCTGTCAGGGATGCAACAAGCTCCATTGTCTAAAACTAAGCTAGCAAAATGTGGGAAAACTCCATCTACTTTATCTCAACGCCACTGACGTTTACTTCATTCCAAGGCAGAACCTTGACTGGTCTTTTCTTCTACTTGACCTCTCACCATAAAAACAGGATCTATTTTATCTCTTAAACATTTCTGAATTCTTCTTCTTGCAATCCCCATTCGATCTTTTCACCATGTGTCACCTGGACCCCCCCAATTCCACCCACCTAGTCACTATGCCTCTCATCTTTTCTTCAAATCCATATTCCATTCTCCACTGTCACAACAGCCAAGCCAGCCTCTGCTACTCCTGTGGATGGGTCTTCCTCACTTCCAAGTGTCTGATACAAAACTCAAGGACCTTGACAATCTGATCTCTGCTTGGTGCTCCAGCCTCACACCACATACTTTAGAGTCTAACAATACCTGGATGCTTCCATTTGTGCTTTTGTTCATGCTTGCCCGGATGAGAAGCCCACCTACTGTTACCACATCTGGCCAGTCACCTGGCTGACTCTTCTGTGTCTTTTAAGCCTCATGTAAAGGATTATACTCTCCAGTAAAAAAGAAAGATAAAAAGCATTAAACAATTCTTGTGATGTTCTAAGCAAATTAAATGTATTAACTCATTTAATTCTTATAATGACTATATGAGTAAAGTACTGTTACTATTCCTATTTTAGAGATGGGAAACTGAGGCATGAAAAGGCTAAGTGATACAATTAGCAAGTGGCAGAGCTGGCATGGGAACTTAGGCTTCCTAGGTCCAGAGTTCTGTTCTAAAGCACTACACAACATGTCCTCCAGGGAGTCTTTCTTGATTTCCCGTCATCAGCCCATTCTCTCCACTGGTGAGGCATAGTTACTGCCAGATCCAGACCAACTGATTTCCATCGCAGTGAATTATCTGTTTTGGTATACATATATCATGATTTCCTAAAGCAGAGTTCTGGCAATACCTCCATTAGATTATTCCGGTATTAAAAAACTGCAGAGTTGGCCGGCGTCGTGGCTCACTAGGCTAATCCTCTGCCTGTGGCGCCAGCACCTCAGGTTCTAGTCCTGGTTGGGGCAACAGATTCTGTCCCGGTTGCTCCTCTTCCAGTGCAGCTCTCTGCTGTGGCCCGGGAGTGCAGTGGAGGATGGCCCAGGTGCTTGGGCCCCTGCACCCGCATGGGAGACTAGGAAGAAGCACCTGGCTCCTGGTTTCAGATCAGCACAGTGTGCCGGCTGTAGCGGCCACTTGGGGAGGTGAACCAACGGAAAAAGGAAGACCTTTCTCTCTCTCTCTAACTCTGTCTGTCCAAAAAACAAAACAAAACAAAACAAACTGCAGAGTTCAAATTGTTTCCTTTCTCAAAATCACCCAAAAATGTAGAGTTTTGCACCTCATTCTAGACCTACTGAACCAAAATATTCAAGGATAGAGCACAGAAATCTCCTAAAAACAACCTGTGTAGAATATGCTATGAATAACGGTATAGGGGATTAAATCAGATAACGCATGTATGGTATTTGGACCACAGGTTCTCATTTAATAATTGCTCAAAATAATTAGCCATTATTATTTTTATGGTTGCCCTTGTTATTGTTTGATATGAAGAAAAAGAGTGATAATAAGGTCAAATGAATTTTCTATTCAGTAAGGAACACATCGGGAAAAATACAAAGCAAACAATGCTACTGGAACCAGTAACCCAGGAGATTTTTTATCAAAAAATATGTTTGGAGGAAATAAGAACTTTGTGGTTTCCAGTTCCATGTTCTTTGGGGTTAGTGTTCGGTAAACCACAGGGGGAATAAAGACATAGATACGTTTTTATTTTAGCAGCGCTATTCCTGAGAATAGTGGCGCCTGCTCAAGTAATATGACCCCAAGTACAGGAATTAGGATGATTAAAAATGTAAGAGCCTAGAGCCATCAGCACTGTCATACTTTGAAGTCTCAGCCTCAAAACAGCAGAAATAGCCAGAGAATATAAACAAGAGGAATCTGCTTGAGCAGAAATAAGACACAGAGAAGTAAGTATCTGATTCTGGAAAAGAAAATTGGCATTAAAGTTCATCCCATGATGAGTACATTAAAACCTTCGACAGATATAACTTCTTATTCCTTGTTGCATTTTTTACTTTATGTGCAGCATTTATGAAAATCAGCTATATAACTAATCTGTCATCAAATAGTTCATTTGAAATTTTTTTTTGAGTCGGAAGTTTTTGTTTTGTGTGCATTAGCTCCTAATCTTGATCAACAGTACCCAGAGCCAGGCAACCTGAAATGATTTGTTGTCTTCAGGTATTGAAGATATTGCTTCCATGTGAAGAATTGCAAGCTTGATAAAAAGTCAACGGATGCAACAAGAAGTGGATGGAAGTCAAAAGAGTGACCATGTCTGTCTTCATGGCTTTGTTTACACATCTCATGGTTCCTTTATGGGAAGAATGACTGTTCTTAATCCTATTAAAATGATTTATGCATGTTTCTCACACCCCAGGGCAGCAGAGACAAGGTCTCCTTCAACTTTGAGTCATCAGATCTAGCGTGGAACTGGCAATCAATAAAGGATTGCTGAACAGGAAAAAAGGGAAGACGAAGAAAAAAAAAAAAGAGGTAGGGAGTGGCGGGTTTGTTAGTCAATGGTGACAATACTTAGCAATCTATAATTAAAAGTGATGAAAATCCCAGGCTTGGAATAACAATATAATGCCTACAATTCTGTAAAATCACTCATTCAAAAAATAAATTCTAGATTCATACCATGTACCAGAGACTGTGCTAGTTTCTGCAATTGTTTCTCTCACATCAAAAGCCTTGGAGTTAGTGTTTAAGTTCATCTGCCAAACAACAAAGTCAAAGAGCTCAGAGCAGCCCATTTAAAAGATATTTAACAACTCCAATTGGCTGAAATCTTAAGTTGCAACTTGGCATAAATGGTCAATGGCAAGTTGGCCATCATTTCAAAAAGGTAATGTGAATAATACACAAACATTAGCCTGCACTGATAGACATACAGCATTCCAAATGAAGGATGATTTTGTAAAAGGAAGCCCAAATCTTGATACTTAGTCCAATTCTGCATCCAGAAGACAGTGATCAACTTGTTAATTCTTTTGATAAATATTTTTGGAGCACCCAGCCAATACGTGATACTTTTCTAAATGTTGTCGAAAAAAATGAATGTAACTGCATTCCTTACTCTCAGTGAGCCTCCAGTCTTGGATAGAGAAGAGCATTACACTTTGAATGGAAAGGAAACTTCTCACTGCAAAAGGGGAAGTACACAATGATGTATTAAGTAGTAAGAAGCTGGCGAGCAAACATGCATGCATGTCATGAAGAATGGATAAGAATTGGAGAAAATTAGGAAGACCACGAAACATTCTGGGACACTTACAGAAGTAAATCCTTACCCGAGACATATTTAGGATGACTACTGGATGCAAAACGAGGATCAGAATGCAGATATGACAAGGAAATAGATTTGCAGTTAGTCTAAGAAAAAATAATCTCACTGTTGGTCTTCAAACTGAATCCTGGCCAGTCTAATAGAGACAAAGAAATTCTACTATATAACCCTATGCCAGTCACCCTAGATAAGTCCACAAGAAAATCTATTGAGCAGTTTATTCCAGGCATAATTGGCCATCTTACATGGTGCTGAGTCAAAGACTCTAGCATTAACTGTTTTTATTTAATCACTATTCTAAAGCCTGTGCCTCAAGCAGATGTGTCACCACTTCACCTTGACAGAGATCCAGAGGCATTGCCCTACAAATGCACCCAGCATTCCCCTCCTCTAGTCATCCCCTGATATTTTGTTCATCTTCCTTTCTGCCCTGAATTTATCAGGTCGTCATAATGGGTTACCTTGCTTCAATTTACTCTTCTCACTTGATGACTTTTTATAATCTTATTACATATCCAGAATCATCTGAAGGTCTTACGTCCAGAAAACCAGGAATTAAGTCTATGTTGTAAACTCTGATCATGAAACATTTGGCTATTCTATTGCCTTTCAATCTGTAGCTGGAGTTTCCTTCTACCTGGCCATTCTGTGCAATGAAATTACTGCTCATGAGTTTATTTCTTACATTTTCCAGAACCACCTCATTTATACACCATTCCTGCCCTACTGAAAGAGAAAAAGATGGTTATAATTTAGGTAGACAGGTGTTCAAAAGAAGAAATAGAATGTTTATTAATATCTGCAGGCAAGTGAATATCCATTCATTGCACTTATGTATTCCTCAAACAAATATGTGTTAAGTAATTACTATGTACCAAGCACCATTGCGGAAGCTGGGAATGCAGCAGTGGATGAAAGATAACATTCTCTGCTCTCATGGAACTAATATACTTCATTAGTCCACAGAGAAACATGCACACACATGAATGAACATGGATACCCACACACTGCTTTTTTGATATAAAATGAAATGCAAATATTTATTGTATAATTTAATAAATTTACATATATATCTGTATATATGTATATTTTATATACACATATGTATATATGTACATTTTTATATATCTGTAGATGTACATATAAAACATATATCTGTATATATATGTATATACAGATTATATATATATCTGTGCAACCAATCCCACAATCAAGGGCATTTGTCCTGCTACTCTATAACCCCTACTCTGTCCCATTCCAAGTAATCACTGAGTTTCTATCACTTCTGTGTTTTTTGGAAGTTTACATAAGTGAAATTATGTAGTACACACACATTTTGCCAGCATAAATATTTTGAGACCCATCAATGTTGCACATATCAATAGTTTATTCTTTTTTGTTGCTGAGTAGTATATTGTTCTTTGGCTATTCACAGTTTACTTCTTTACCCATGTGTTGGTAGACATTTGGGTTGTTTCCAGATCTTGGCTAATAAAAAGACATATATGGGCCGGCGCCGCGGCTCACTAGGCTAATCCTCCGCCTAGCGGCGCCGGCACACCGGGTTCTAGTCCCGGTTGGGGCGCCGGATTCTGTCCCGGTTGCCCCTCTTCCAGGCCAGCCCTCTGCTGTGGCCAGGGAGTGCAGTGGAGGATGGCCCAGGTGCTTGGGCCCTGCACCCCATGGGAGACCAGGAAGGGCACCTGGCTCCTGGCTCCTGCCATCGGATCAGCGCGGTGCGCCGGCCGCAGCGCGCCGTCCGCGGCGGCCATTGGAGGGTGAACCAACGGCAAAAGGAAGACCTTTCTCTCTGTCTCTCTCTCTCACTGTCCACTCTGCCTGTCAAAAAAAAAAAAAAAGACATATATGGATACATTAGTATTTATATATAGATAGATCCAAGTATATTCATACAGACCTATTTATGATAGTGTATACACACACACACAAATTCCTAATGGATTAAAATGAAACACTCATAGATGTCTCCACTCAAAATTTACACTTTCCCTTGGCTCTCCTATGACCAGAAGGAGCTGGACAACAGTAGATTTAAGAGGCTGTGAGTGAGACTCAGGCATTAGGCAGTAAAGTTTGATCAATAACCTCAATGGCATGTTTAAATGCAGAAGGCAACAAACCAGGAGCCCTCATGATCACAGATGCCCTTGTAAAGTAGTACTTACATAACACCCAAAACATTGCTCATCATTGCAACTTTCCTTCATTCTAATCTAGAAACTCTACTAGACCTCAGAGGTCACAGACCCAAATTTATGCCATCATATAAAAATACACTATGCAATCATTCTTTGAAATTCCAAAGTAACACACAAAACCTCGTAATGTACAAGAAAGCCACAAAAAAAAATTTGCAACCCAATGAAAACCAGTTCCAATGGATATTCATAGGTAGGTACTCTTTCCCTGGTAGATGCAGCGGTATTCAGATCTCCCTGACTAATTTGTGGACTGGTATTTGGATGAGGAATGACACGAACTAATTAAATATGTAATCAACAGGAAATCCCTTGCAAAGTACAAAATCCATAGCCTTACATATGAGGGTGACCTCTTTCATGGCTCTGGATATACACATGAATCCACAGCTCTGGGATAGAATTTTACACCCACCATGGAAGGTGATAAATAATGAAAATGTACATATAAGGTTAATTACTTTTTATCTCAAAATGCAGATGTTTCCAGGAAAGGGTAAAAAAAGTATAAATGAAGAGAAATGAGACTCCTGGAGTTTACATCTTTGTAGAACTTATTAAGCTTACAACATGGGACAATTTTATCATTAAAATTATATAATGACATAAACCACAACAGGATACTTCTCAGGTGGAAAATGGCAAACAAAAAATACACAAAATGCAAAATGTTTTCTGAAGAGTTAAGAAGCTCTCCTGGACAAGTTATGTTACAATAAAATATTAATGTGTGCTCATTTGTCATGTGTTAATTAGCAGAATAAGCTGTAGGAAGTCCAGATTACCATACAAATGTTAATTAGGTCATAATTTATGTTAAGCATTTCTAAGTTTAGGAGCACTGCATCTCATTTAGCAGCAGTTGAACTTTAGAAATAATTTGCATGTGCAACTGCTCGTTTTCAATTTTAATATGACAGTCACTTCATTTTAATAAATACAAGAAACTGCATTTCAATAATAGCAAATTCAGAACTAATTTGGTCACAGCCAGTACATTTCCCTAGGAGATGAAAACTGTCCTTTCAGCACCAGTCAAGCAAAAGGAAAAAAAAGCAGCTTCAGAAGATATTTTTTCCTCCCCACTCCTCATCAACTATCACTGCTTCTTCCCCATCCTTTGGAGGAAAACGTGTTCCTAGCTAGTTGTTTGCGTTTTCATTCTTTTGAAATAATTAGTTTAATTATTTGAGAGACAGAGAGAAAGAGAAAGAGAAATTATTAGAACAAAAGCTCCCGTCCACTGGTTTACTGCCCAGATGCCCACGATAGCTGGCTCAGTGCCATGCTGAAATCAAAGACAGGGAATTCAATTCAAGTCTCCCACTTGGATGGTATGGATCCAATTACTTAAGCTATCACCTGTTGCTTCCTAGGGTACCCACTAACAGGAAGGAAGTATTGGGAACAGAACTGGGACTTCAAACCAAGCGCTCCAATATGGGACCAACACAGGTTCCAATACATGTCTCAACAACTAGATCAAATGCTAGCTCCTGCAGATGGATTTTTCTCATGATCACACTCAGCCATCTTTCTGTCCCACTTTTTTACCTTAAAAAACTATTTATTTATTTATGTATTTGAACGGCAGTGTAGCAGAGAAAGGGAGATTGATTGGTTGGTTGGTTGGTAGGTTGATTCCATCTACTGGTTCACTCCCTAAATGCCTGCAACAAACAGGTTTGGGCCAGGACAAAGCCAGGAGCCAAGAAATAGATCCAGGTCTCCACTGCAGATGGCAAGGACCCAAAGTCTTGAGCCATCACTTGCTGCATCCCGGGCTCATGTGCAGAAGGCTGAATCAGAAGCAGAGGTGGGACTCAATCCCAGGAACTCTGATATGAGATGTGGGCATTCCAACCAAAGGGTTAACCTACTTTACTACAATGCCTACTCCATCATCTTTCTTTTTATCTTCTCCAGTTAAGTTGGTTACAAAATCAACCACAGAGCAAAATTCTGTCCATTTGCTTCTAATCTATTTTAACATTAATATATATATATAACATATTTCATGTATTTCATATATACAGATTTAGGAGCATACTGATACTACTTCCCACCCCAAGTTTCCTCCCACCTGTGCTCCTACCCTCCCTTATCCTCCCTTTCTTATTCCTTCTTTTAATGTTTACAATGACATACTTCCAGGTTATTTTTATAATAATAAGATTAACCTTCTCCTAAGTAAAGAATTCAAAAAATAGTAGGAAGAAAAAGACACTGTTCTTCAACAGTTGTGACAAGGGCTGTAAACAATCATCAAATCTCAAAATGTCAGTTTCACTCCTATACATTATATTTTTGGTACTCTATAAGCTACCACAGATCAGGGAAAACAAACAGTATTTGTCTTTTTGAGACTGGCTTATTTCCCTAAGTGTAATGGTTTCCAGTTACATTCATTTTGTTGTAAAAGACAGGATTTCATTCTTTTTTTATGGCTGAGTAGAATTCCATAGTGTATATATACTAGATTTTCTTTATCCAACAATTGGTTGATGGGCATCTGGGTTGATTCCATATCTTAGCTATTATGAATGCAACTGTAATAAACATGGGATACAGATAATTCTTTCATATGTTAGTTTCTTTTGGTTTGAGTAAATTCTTAGGAGTGGGATGGCTGGATGATATGTAGTTCTATATACAGATTTCTGAGGCTCTGCATACATATCTTGCTAGTGAGGACTTTCTTACAGTCCAGCATCTCAGAGTAAAACAGAACAAGTGTGCCAATGGGAGCTGCTTTCCTAACAAAGCCATTCCCTCATTAATCCATTATTCCAATAATCCATCCATGAAAGCAGGGCCCAAATCTCCAGCTCCACATATGATTAACATGTGACTTTGCAGATTCAATTCCCAACACATGGTTTTGGGGGGAGAAAGATTCAAATCACAGCAACCCTTAAACACAATTTTCATTTTAGATTTCTCGGCCATATGTACACATTGCTTAACATAGGGCTTTACACGTCCATGCCAAGTTTGTTATATCCTCAATGGTTAGCAGTAGCACTAATATTTAATATGTACTCTAAGATGAGAAAACCACAACCAGCTTAAGAAGGGGAAGGACATAGCTGCCGGCACTGGAACATGGGTTACCCCAACCCTATCACCCACCAGCTCTGAGTTTATTTTACATATGGGTTTCCAAATAAGCTTCAATTCACACTTTGCTTTTTTAATGTGATTTTGCTGCCAACGTTTAAAAATTCTAACTTGCAAATAAAACCCAGATTTCAAACTTCTCAGAGGCAGTGCTGGCACCTCATTGCTACATGGCAACCATCCACTGGAGTCTTTTATCTGGATTCAGTGCCCCCATCTCCAAGGTAATTTTTCTTTAGAGGTTACTTTGCTGATCTCTGCAAGCGTTTGAGTTGGCAACCACCTACCAGATTAATAAAGTTTATGCTCCTTAGCCTGCCACTTAGCATTGTCAGTAACCACTGCCTTCAACTAATTGCTTTTGTGAGCTCTTGGTGTCCCCATTATCGCAGGAGAGGAATCAGTATCTTTCTCTACCAGGGGAGATCTTCCCTGCAGTCAACTCTTCAGGACTGCTTCTTCATTCCCTTTTGCCTCTTGACCTAGTCGCATCCCTGTTTCCAATCATAATTCAAACATCGCCTCCTCCATGAGCCCTCCCCCATTTCTTCAAACTGAAATGTTTTCCTCCACCCTCACACATACTGGGAGACAGTTGGGATTTCAGCTTACAGTTTCGACTTTCACCTGAACAAGCCTGAGGGTCCTGCGTGTATATACAAAGTCATTCATCCCTGTCGGCCTGTGTTTGAACTGGTTTGGTCAAGAACCCGTTTTTTTGTTTTCTTGGTGCTTTTTTGTTTTTGTTTAGTTGCTTAATAATAATTTCCCAAGAACAAATTATTCTCCAGAGTTCACAAACTAATCTTTCAGGTTTTGTACATTATTTGGAACAACAGAACACTTGGATTATTTGATCATATTTCTAGCATCTACTGAAAACACTTTCCAGAATCACAACATTGGGCTGGAAGCTCTATATGGCAACTATTGGCAGAGACTGAGTAGCAGCAGCCTCTCCGAACAAAAGCATATAGGTTCCAGTTTGTGCAATCGCCCCATCCCCTTTTGCAGCGACTTAGAGCCACTTGGATAATTCACATCACCTGCTTGGCCTCATCCCTGGAGGCATCTTTGCTTCAGATTATCTAAAGAAAAATATAATTAAAGAGAAAAAGGATACTGTTCACTAAGAGGTTTTGATTGCTAGCCATATAGTACCAAAAGGTAAATTGACACCATTTGAAATAAAATATCGGGGCAAGCATTGTGGCATATCAGGTGAAACTACCCATTGCAAAACCCGCATCTCCTATCAGAGGCTGGTGGAAGCCCCCACTAGTCTGTGTTTCTGATTCAGCTTCCTGCAAATGTGCCTGGGAGGCAGCTTATGGCAGTCCAAGTACTTGGGTTCTTGCTACCCATGTTGGAGACCCAGTTGAAGTACCTGGCTCCTGACTTTAGTCTAACCCTGTCCTAGATGTTGTCAGCATTGGGGGATTGAACTAACAGATGGAAAACAGTTTCCTCTCTTTCTCTTTCTCACTCTCTATTTATCGAACTCTGTCTTTCAAATAAATATTTTTAATTAACATAAAAGTATTTACTTACGTCTAGTATATTTTGCCAGAAGCACTGGAACTCTTAACTATGGATTTGAAAACAGAGGTTCCGTTGTCTGGGATATTTCTAGACTTCCCCATGAATAGGAAAATCCTCTATGATGAAGAATAAGGTGCTATATTTGGGGAACATAAAAACAGAGAAACAACACTGTACCAATGGTTCAACTCCACCTTCCTCCTTAAAGGGAGTATGGTGGAGAAAAATCTCAAAAACAGAGATTTCCTGAATGATACTAATGGACTTTAATGATCAGCTACAGTTTCATCTTCACTTATTTATCTGTTTTTCTTTGGGATCTACTTCCTTTTCAAGACACTGCTCATGATGAATAGTGCTTGCAACCTGTGCAAAAGGCATTTGTTATTCTGGTTGTAAATCATCTCTTTGAAGCTTCAAGTCAAACCTCATAGTTTTCAGAGACGTTATAGATGAGTGCATATTCCTCATGCTGGGACCCCTTCTAGTTATGTGGATGTTTATAGACCATGCCTATTCCACTTTGGAACCCTACACTGAGCCCTACTTCAGTTTTTAGCCTGCTCTCAGAGGAAGAATGCCCCATTATGTTGAACACAGTCCTTTTTCAGGACTTCTGCTTTCCCATTCTCCTGGAGACTGAATTCAACAGAGAATTTTTTTATTTCATTTTATTTATTTATTTTTTGACAGGCAGAGTGGACAGTGAGAGAGAGAGAGACAGAGACAAAGGTCTTCCTTTACCGTTGGTTCCCCCTCCAATGGCTGCTATGGCTGGTGCACCGCGCTGATCCAAATCCAGGATCCAGGTGCTTCTCCCTGGTCTCCCATGCGGGTGCAGGGCCCAAGGACTTGGGCCATCCTCCACTGCACTCCTGAGCCACAGCAAAGAGCTGCCCTGGAAGAGGGGCAACCGGGACAGAATCCGGCACCCTGACCAGGACTAGAACCCGGGGTTCTGGTGCCTCAGGCAGAGGATTAGCCTATTGAGCTGCAGTGCTGGACTCAACAGAGAATTTTTGATGTGGAAGGAATAGAGAAAATTATCAAGAGCCATGCTTTAATGTGTATGTGTGTGTGAGTTTCATATTCAAGATATAAAATCCAACTTTCAATCTGATACTTTCTGTGTCCTGGGTCAGTTCTCTGTTGAGCTGCTGGTCTTTGTCATGGATGTCAGGTGGATATGCCTTAATGACTTAAGTCTTTCCCAAACTCTACCACCTGACGGACACTATCTGCACATAGTACTGATAAAACAGACATATGTCATGTCATGGGTGTTCCCACTGGAAGGAGTTCACAATATCTTCATTTGGTATCTCCTTAGTCTAAGGATTTTTTGTTTGTGCAACTGTTAGCTCTATCTCCAAAGAAAGCTGGGGAAAACATCTGGAGGGAGGGAGAGATGGTATGGAAAGGAAGTAGGGGGAGAGGAAAAGAAAGGGAATGAGAGAACCCACACTAAAAAGAAAGATGTAGCTACAGGGGAGTATGTACTTGGGACCTCTGTAGAACCCACAGTGGGATCAAGTTCAGTCGTCCATGCTGACAAGATGGTTTGTGACAGAGGGACTTGAACAATCCACATTTTCATTACATAGCGCCTACCCACTAAGAACAGCAATCAAAAGCCAGCTAATTGAATTATCCATGAGCCCATTTAAAGAAGAAATATTACTCAATAAAATTATACAGCATCTCCAAAGCCCATCCTTGCCCTCTTTTATCTCTTCTCTAAGGCATATCCACCTGACATCCATGACAAAGACCAGCAGCTCAACAGAGAACTGACCCAGGACACAGACAAGGCCAGTTTCTCCACATTCATAGGGGTCAGGGTAAAGCTGTTAGTGAAAATCCAATGCAGGGATTTACAGCCAAGAGCCCACAATCCTATTTGCTGGTCTAGAATATTCCTCCTCACCTATCTGCTATTCTTTCTGAATTTTTACTGCTATAGTCTATTCCTTTAAAGTAAAGTGTCATGACCTAATACAGCATCTTTTAAGATGAAAAATAAGACAAAATAGTCTGTATGTGTTTGAGTATAGACACAATATTTTTTTAATATTTTCCAGCCATGATTGATTAAGTCTACAGATGTGAAACTCACAGATGTGAAGGACAGATCACCGAGACCCTTTGTTTCATGAAGAGATCAGGGGCCCAGCCATGTGGTAACTCACTGGAGACTACATTTTTACAGAGTAATCTCCTTCCTGCTAGCAAAACTCACCTGCCCTGTGTTCTTCTCCTTCAAAGATTTGTTCTCTACCTGCCAAGATCATTTATTAGTGGGAAGGAATGTAGGCTCTGAGACCAGATTACCCGAGTTCAAATTGCACCTGTGCCACTTACTAACTCTGTGACTGCAAGCAAGTTATTTAGCACCTCTTCCCCAATCTTATTAATAAACTCCTAGCAATAATTATGTCCACCTCACAGAGTTGCTATTGTAAGGAAGATAGATATTTACATGACAAAACATCAAAAAGTTCATGAAAGTGAAATTAAAAGTCATATATGTTTGGTTTCAAACATTTTTGAAATCCATAAATACTAGTAAAGTCATCAGAGCAGTACCCGGCACCTCCCAAACATGCAATAAGGATTAATAATGTCAGTGTTAGTATAAAAGGCATCTAAGGTCAAGGTCTTCCTAATCACATGGTCTTTTTCTTAAGGCCACTATCATGAATTTTCCTGTGGGAAATGTGAGGATGCAGGAAAGGAGGCACCTCATTGTTACTGGCCATAGGAAAGCAAGAGGAGCAACATGTGGAGATCATATATAAAGGAGCAAACATCTCTACCATTTGCTCCCAACTCCAGCAGTTACCAGGTAGTTCCAAAATTCCAAGATTCCTGGTGTATGCCTGAAACCATGAATAGTACCAGCCTTGTATACACTGTTTTTTCCTGTGCATGACCCTACATAACTTCGATAAAGTTAAGGTTTTAACAGCAAGAGCTTAACAACAATTACTACTAATAAAATAGAACAATGGTACCCATGAACCGTAATAAACTTGTTTAAATTCTATGCATTTTTTCTTAAATTTTCCATTTAATCTTAGAATTTTCAGACCATGGTTGACTGAGTATAAATCAAACTGCAAAAAACAAAACTACATTTAAAGGAAGAATACACTGCATGTGAGAACAATTTGTAAACTGTGAAGTCATCACAATCATAAAGATGACTATTGTCATGTTATACTAATAGGCAATGTTTTTGAGTTTTTATTATGTGCCAGGAACTCCCTTAATGCATTGTATAGATTATTTTGCTCAGTGTACTTAAAAGACAATAAAGGATTATAGTCATCTTTGGAGCAAAAGCAGAGGCAGGGATGTCTCTATTTTTGGAGGAACACTGGTGTTCAACACCATCACAAAGTCCCCTCTGTGTGGAAGGTAACACAGTCAGATTCCCAGGATTAGGATGTGGACATCTTTCTGGGGAGCACTGTGTTGCTTTTCACATACTGTAATGGCCAGGTTATAAACTACAGTTAAATAATTGCTTCTGATTTTTTCTAAGACATACAAATAGAAAGGAAGTACACTGCTTCCATCCTACTATATTTTCTGAGACAAAGATCCTTGTTTAAATAGAATAGTGGAATAGATGTTGTTTCACTGACTTAAAAAAGACACATTTGGCCAGCATCAGAGGGGCAGTGATGCCACACAGCATCATTTCTTTCCAATATCGATGAAAGGAGTGGAGCATGGCTTTGGGTGTATGGAGAAGCACTGTTTCAAGCAATGGGCTTCACTACCTTAATGCAGACATCTGAGATATCTCTAGCTGTGAACAATTAGATAGCATTTGAGTTACTGCAATGGCAAATCTACAAACTACAGATTTCTATCCCTAATTCTCAATTTAGGGGAGTAAAATACATACCGACTCTGATCTAGGACAGAATGCTCTGCTCTCAATGGAGGAACAGAATTGCTGACCGTGGTAACAGGAATCCACAATGGGTGACAGAGAGAGAGAGAGAGACGATGACTCTCAGTTGCAGCTCATATCTTCCACTCAGGATTGAAGCTTTTCCCAATAAACCTCCTGGTTAACAATGATGAAGTCAAGTGAACACTGGTCACAGTAGGAACTGAGTCATTACATGGGTGAGAAGCAGCAAACACCACTTTGCCCCTACTCCTATCATGCATACCTTTCAGTGTCTTTGCCAAGCTCCCACTGTCCATGTCTGCACACCTGGGCTGTCCGTTTTTACTGAAACTACAATCAAGCCATCCTGTCCATGATCAGCTTAACAGAAAGTACCTGGAGTCAGATACCCTCTGGAAATAAATAGCCTTCAACAGAAAACTCAGAAGTTGGTATGCAAATCCCCCAGTTCCCTTGCTTCTCTACTGAGAAATTTCTGAGTATAAGTTTTCCCTGCTTCCCAGAGTTTTCCATGAGATTAAGCTCTGGTTTTTCACTGTGATATCTAGTTTACTTCCCAAAATGATTGCAACAGCCTGTGCTAGGCCAGGCTGAAGCTAGGAGCCAGGAACTCCATCTGGGTTTACCATATACTTGGGTCATCTTCTACTGTCTTCCCAGGTACATTAGCAGGGAGCTGGGTCAAAATGAAGTATCTGAGACACAAATCAGCCTCTGATATTGGATGCTGGAGTCTCAAGTGGTGACTTAACCTGCTACACCACAATGCTGCACCACAAAACTTTCTTGATTGACTGTTCTACCTTCCCTGTATCATATTAATATTTCTTGCACTTCCCAAATAAGCCTAGATTTATTTCATTTATTTTATTTATTTATACCTCTGGGGTGATATGATAATTGTAACTATGGTGACCAACCACCTAGTTTGCTCAAGATTTAGGAGGTTTCTAGGACATGGGGGTTTAATTTTTTAAGATTTATTTATTTGAAAGGTAAAGTTACAGAGAGGCAGAGAGAGAGAGAGAGGTCTTCCATCTGCTTGTTCATTCCCCAAACAGCTGCAATGGCTGGAGCTGCACTGATCTGAAGCCAGGAGACAGGAGCTTCTTCCAGGTTTCCTACATGGGTGCAAGGGCTCAAGGAATTCAGCCATCTTCTACTACTTTCCCAGGCTAAAGCAGAGAACTTGATTGGAAGTGGATCAGCCAGGACTCAAACCAGCACCCATCTGGGATGCCGACACTGTAGGTGGTGGTTTTACCCACTATGCCACAGCCCTGGCCCAGGGGTTTAATTTTAAAACCAAGGCAGTCCTGGAAAAAGTGTGTCAAATGCACCCAGCATTGAAGGTTTTTCAAGAGGTAAAACTTTCAGTGTTTACATCTCAGAAAGTCTTACTTAAACTAGGATGAATTAGTCACCCTAAGTTCAACTGCAAGTGATCCTAGAAACAAACCTTTAAATCAGTCTTTGCAACCAGAAGCTTGCAAAATGTAAGCAAAATCAACCATTGCTGGTAGAGCAGAGTGGTGTGCTGTCACACCAGAACTCCTAAGACTCTACCCCAAAAGGGAATTAGGATGGGGTACAGCTGGACAGGGACGCAGTGGTTCATGTATTCACTAGCTTATGCAATCTCTCTGGGAACTTGAGAGGTGTAGGGGTAGTGGCCATTGGAAAGGCTGTGGAATTGAATAGTCCAGCCAAGTAACATCAATAACCTGAAAGAACAAAATGACAGGCTCACATGAGCTAAACAACCCAAGGCATGGTAAGAAAGTCAGAAAACCTGTCTGAGGGTATTTAAAAAGGCTCTCGGGGCCAGCGCCATGGCTCACTTGGTTAATCCTCCGCCTGCAGTACCAGCATCCCATATGGGCGCCAGGTTCTAGTCCCAGTTGCTCCTCTTCCAGTCCAGCTCTCTGCTGTGGCCCAGGAGGGCAGGGGAGGGTGGCCCAAGTGCTTGGGCCCCTGCACCCTCAAGGGAGACCAGGGAGAAGCACCTGGCTCCTGGCTTCAGATTGGTGCAGCGCCGGATGTAGCGGCCATTTGGGGAGTGAACCAACAGAAGGAAGACATTTCTCTCTGTCTCTGTCTCTCACTGTCTATAACTCTACCTGTCAAATAAATAAATAAATAAATAGGCTCTCATCTTCTGTAGGCTGGGGAAAAATTGGACTGAAAACTGAGGCCAGAATCTTATGTGAGGAAAGAACTATAGAGAGTATTTCAGAAACAGCCCCAGCAAACCTTTGAAGTCAAATCATTGGTAAAGAAGATGGCAGGTGGATGGCAGGGTGGTTCTGAGACATGGGAAAGGGACAGGTCAGTAATGTGATCTAGACTCTGAAACTCTCAGATTCCCCTTAATTCTCTGGGATTTCAGTAGTTACCTACACCCCATAGTTAGAAAGCAGCATTGTCTCCCTGCTGGGGTACCAAGCAGAAGCTCCACCAAGGAAGTTCTGAAAGATGCTGGGCTCCCTCAAGACCTGCCCCTATTTTCCAACACAAGTCAAAACCATGGCTAAGTTTCAGCATGGCTTCAATGGGAAAAGATTAACTCTGCCTCAGGAAGTCAAGAATTACTGAACAACATAGGCTCACAGGGACCTATGGAAACTGGAAAAATATATCTGGTAACAGATCTTGAGGTCTGTGTACCTTGGGGTGCTAGAGAGGAGCAAAGTGGAGAGCGAGACAAAGAAGAGTGGTCTGATGGAGGCACTCACTGCACAGGGGAGATTGGAACGCTGAAGAATTCAACTTCCTCTCCCCCGAGACCCATCCCCTATGCACACATGAGTAGCTCTCAATTAATGACTCAATTATAAGAACTGATATATAAATACCTCTGCTCCTCACTCCTTTGGTGGGATGTTTGCAAGGTGTTCAGAGTTTCTTCATGGGAGTAAGCTTCTATCACACACTGTGGCAGGTGGATTTGTAATGACTCCAGTTTTTTTTTAATTGTTTATTTTTACATTATTTGAAAGGTAAAGAAAGAAAAAAGAGATGGAAACAGAGAGAGAGAGAGAATATCTTTGATCCACTATTCCCCAACTACCTTCAATAGCTGGGGCTGGGCCAGGTCAAAGCGAGGAACAAAGAACTCAATCTGCACCTCCCATATGGTGACTGTGACCTACGTACTTGAACTATCTCCTGCTGGCTCCCAAAGTGTGCATTCTCAGGAAGCTGGACCAGAAGCACAGGAACCAGGTACTCCAATACAGGATACAGGCATTACACGTAGGGTCTTAACAGCTACACCAAACACCCATCAACAATAAACCAGTTTTGACTGCCCTCCCTTCCCATCCTTACTGCCCTACTCCTGGAGATGCTCTCCTTGCCATGCAAATAAAATGCTTGGACTCAAATCATTGCCTTGGAGTCTGTTTCTGTAAACCAAGGCATGAAAGCAACTCTTCCTTACCAAGGTTTAGAGCTCACACTTTAATCTATCACATAAAAAAAAAAATAGAGAAATGTATTTAGTACTAGATCAAGAACTTGTGAATCATAAATCTGTCTTGTAATTTAACTAGTTCTATACTCCCAGATCATAGAAGAGTGTCTAGCAAATAGTAGCTATTCATTAAGTATGTGTTAAATAAATGGATGTGATGATTATCCTCAACATTATGTAACTCAGGATTTGGCAAAACTTTGCCTGGGAACAAGTGAAAGGGCACCCAGAATTACTCTGATTTGTATTTTTGTTCTTTGTAAAATATTTTCAAAAAATCCTGATTTTTTTCATGTTTGTTGACCCTATTTTGCTAGAATCTTCACTTGCCATTTAAGTGATTTTATACCACATATATTATTGTGAAATAAATTGTTATAAAATGAAGAGCAGAAGCAGAGTCCATAGACTGAATAAAATAAAAATAATTATCTATTAAAATACAAATTCTAAGCTTTGAGGGGAAAATACAAAGAGTTTTAGGATCCTAGAAGGCAATTCTGATATTATTTTCATTTTTACTCAGAAAAGTACTAATGAAGTCTACCAGCAGCCAATACTGATGTGACAACATTACTCACACATAGAAATTCAGGTCTTTACCACATCTGTTAAACTTTAAGCAGGAGATCCATGGGGAATGAAACTGTAAACCACTGGCAGGCATTATCCTTGGCTTTTCCATCTAAATACCTCAACACAGATGACCATCAACTGATGACTAGATAAAGAATACATGATATATATACACAATGGAATATTACTCAGCCATATAAAAAACAAAATCCTGACACTAGCAACAAAATGGATGGAACTGGAGACCACAATATTAAATGAAACAAGTCAGACACAGAAAGACAAATATCACATGCTTTTTCTCATATGTAGAACTTAATATAAGGAGAGTATAACAAATGTATGGATGCCATATTACTCAGTACTATAGACTGAATTATACCATCTATATAATAATGTATACTTTTTCCTCGCTTTCCAATCAGTATGATGAATCCCATGTTATATGATATTAATATCACGGTTTTCAAGAAAAATTGTATGTACGCATGTGTATATAATATCTACATATGAGGTGAATGTGGCAAAATGTTTAAAATTTTTCAAATTTAAAATAATTTTAAAAATCTCACTCCACTTACTATTCTTTCACAATACATCGCTTTCCTTCTGTCATTGCACTAACAACTTTTGCAATGTTTGCAAATTTGAAAATTATCTGTGTTTTTATTAGGCAAAGTCTTTAAGACTGGGAAATGAACCAGAGTTCTTGTAGACTGCTTGATGATGTTTCACAGATACTTCAGGAATAGGATGATTATGGGATATACATGCAATCTTGATTGTATTTCATCCATCAATTTTGCAATTCCAGGGAGAAAGAAGTTAAATTGTGGATGGTGTTAGTGAAGTAAATATTTCCTGTCCAGGACAAGGCAAATGATTTTTGCTTGTGGCAGTGAAAATTAAGATTATTAGATAGAGATTATAAATCTTTATAAATCAAATCCTCATCTAAGTCAATTGTAAAATCTAACTGTTCCCCTCATTAATTGAATCACATAAAATCATTGACATATTTATTTTGTATTTGTGTGAATCATTATTTTATCTTTGAGAATCATCTTTTAATACTAGGTACAAAATTCAGAAATGAACTAGATAGGAAATTTTGTGTTGCTCCATGCGTGCCAGGCACATAGAAGCTCAAAAAATATTTGTTGTTTTAAATGAATAAATGAACAAAGAAAATGAATGGAGATGGTTAAATAGGAAATGAAGTGAGGGGCCAACCTATCTAGAGTATTACTTTCAGGAATGCCTTAGAAGAATGTACAGATTGTTCTCTGATCAAGAGCCCTCCATCAAAGTTTTGTGTCCTGATGGATGGGATGTACCACCACAGAGAATTCTCTTATTTAATTAGCTCATAGTTACCAACATAGGCTAGAGGAGGATTTAAAACATTGTAAGGACATTCACAGACCCAGATGAGTTACAGAAATCTGGGGATATTTAGGTAGAAGTTGAGCACCAAAACTAGAGAGTATATTGAAAAGGGATATTTTGAAGGAAATGGCCTCTTTATAGCTTTTTCATGATATAAACTCTCCAGCAAATGCATCTGTCAAGTTGAGAGAAGATCTCAATACTTAGAAATGAAACAACAGGTCATGGTGATTTTTTGACAGTAAATAGCTATTAACAATCATCTAGTGTGGTGAAATGCAGTATAAAAAGCACTTTCAACAGGGATATTCCATTTCAAAAATCATGCTGTCATAATACTGAGAGTTAAACAGGTATAAATAATCACCTTACACCCATTTCATTGCCAGACATCTGAGTAATTTATGAAGAAAAGACTTCCTTAAATTATAACAAAGAGGAGGTCTTTAAGAGCCAGTCCTCTATCATCTCAAATTGCTTTAAGTTGACCAAAAGACAGAGAATGCAAAGGATATCATTTGTATGGCTAAAAAGATTCTTCAACATTTAAAATAGCTTTAAAATAAGATAAATTACATGGTTTTATCAACGAGGCACCTGTTTTTTTTAAACGAAAGTGTCATTCAACAAAATACCACTGCACACCTAAATCTACTTATCTTGACAAAATATTTCCACGTATCTTTTCAAAGCCTATGTGCCAGAAAAACCGTGACCATAATTTTAAAATCATATGAAATACTGTGACATACAGAGTGCAAATGTTAGAGGGTAAAAGTTCAGAAGTGACATATATAACCACAACCTATGTGCCTCAACTTTTAATGCCATTTGGGTCCAGATAAACCCTTGTTGTGCATAACTGTGCTGGGCATAGCAGTATGCTTAGTAGCATCCCTGGACCTCTGCCCACAAATGCCTGCAGCCCACTCTTCCTTAGTTAGCATTTCCCATCCTCTCCCCTACATTTGAAAAAAAAAAAAAAAAAGACTCTCCAGACCTTGGCAAAAGTTCCTTGGGAGAGGAGTAGCAAAAACCCCCTCTGTTTAAGAACCTCTCATAAAACCTTTGTGGTTTTAATGGGCTATTCCAATTTAACAAGTAAATATCTGCTGGATCTAAGTATTTGTGAGGATATCAAAAAATACCCTGTTGTCTTTTCCCCAACAGGATAATCCCAGCCGATTTTGCTAATAAAAAAAGTAGAGTCAGTGTAGAAATCAAAATAAATGTAATATCTGTCAAATACTAAGCTAAACTGAGGACCAGTATTAAGCCACAGAATCCCCCAACACAACTTGAGGAGCAGGTATAGTGAACACCCCCATTCGGCTCACTAGGCTAATCCTCCACCTGTGGCGCCGGCACCCCGGGTTCTAGTCCTGGGCGGGGTGCCAGATTCTGTCCCGGTTGCCCCTCTTCCTGCTCTGGCCTGGGAAGGCAGTGGAGGATGGCCCAAGTGCTTGGGCCCTGCACCTGCATGGGAGACTAGGAGGAAGCACCTGGCTCCTGGCTTCTGATCGGCGTGGCACTACAGCGCGCAGGCCGTAGTGGCCATTTGGGGGATGAACCAATGGAAAGAAGACCTTTCTCTCTGTCTCTCTCACTGTCTAACTGCCTGTCCAAAAAAAAAAAAAAAATGGAAAAACTGATGGTGAACCAGAAGGAATGTCTCATATGAAGTCATCAATGTATAATGTCTTCACAGCAAGATTCAACCAAGGCAGATTGAAAGAGATCCTACATATAATATCTAGGTCCTGCTTTCTCCCAAGAAGTAAACACTTTCTTTATCCAACATTATTTAGCTGTGGGAATAGATACTTTGGAACAAAATCCAAATATAACCAGTGGGGTCAAATTCAATCCATCACTATTTAAAGTGAATTAAGTTTTCTTGAAACACAACCACATCCACTCATGCATGGATGGCCTATTGTTGCTTTCATACTACAAAGCAAGGTGAATAGTCCCAAAAGAGACTGCAGCACTAGCAAAGATGAAAAGAATTCTATCTGGCCCTTTTCTGACGAGTTCTATTGATGTTGACCCCTGTATTAGAGGCTAAAACAATAGCCCCTTCAACGGTACGTAGTAGAGCCAGAAATTGAATCCAGCCCAATTCTGGACTCAGATTCTTACCCTTAGGACTCTGTTCAATAGCAACAACCATGGCAGCCAGTACACACTTAGAGCTTAACAAATGCCAGGCACTCTTCTAAGTACTTTTTTTTCCAGAAACTCTTGTAATCCTCCCAACTACCCAATGATATTCCTCCTCAGATGATGTTGATGCCCAACCCAACTTCTCTAAGCATTCACTTCCACTCACTGAGGACTTTCGCTTCCTAGCCTAGGGAGCATACTCTACACGTGCCCAGACGAAGTGAGAAGCTACAGAGTGTAAATAACCCACACACAGTGCCATGGGTTGAACATAGTCTGTTCCCTCTGACTTATGGTGAAATCTGATTCCCAATATAATGGTGTTAAAAGGCAATGGTCCCTTAAAGAGATGATTATATCATATGAGGGATCAATGCCTTTCTCACAGACATGTTTGTTTTGCCAATAGCAGGTTGTTGTGCTGCGAGACCACCTCTTGTATTTTTGTTGCTTTCTGTCATCTTATACACTGAGAAAGCTCTCACTAGAAGCTCGTCTCATAGCTCAGCCTCCAGAAATATGAACCCAAATAAACTTTCTATATACATAAACAGTATCAGGTATTTTGTTACAGAAACAGAAGATGGACTAATATATGCTGCCTTCATAGGGTTAGTGGTAAATTCCTCAGAGTCTACCCTTAACTGGGGTAAATTTGATATTCACTCTATACTCTCAGTCTGAGTTCTCAGTTCTCTAGTGCTCACTGGTTTGCTGATTTGCTCTTTCTTGCCTTTCAGCCCCTTCCCTGCCATTTCCCTGCTTCCCAGCCTGTTTCCTGAAATCACCCCTCCAAATAATCTACCTCTATGTGAATCCTTATCTCAAAGTCTGCTCTTAGGAAATTCAAACCATGATAGGCTATTTTTACAGGCAGGTAAACGAAGGCCCATCAATGTTTTCTGACTGGCCCAAAGTCACACTGTTGGTAACTGGTGGTGTCAAGACTTGAATCAGAAGATCTATCTCTAGAGCATGCACTCTTAGCCAAACAATTCTTATAGTGTAATCATCTATGGAAACACTTGAGTATTTCTGTCTCCCTTTTCTGTACTGTGCAGGAAAAGCAAACATTCGTGAAACTACCTCTGAGAGTTAACTCAAGGAGGGATGAGAGGCAGTTGAGGGGGAAAAAAACACACAGAGAATGCCCTCTCCCTGTTCCTTCCTCCCCCAGTGCAGGAAGAACCATTTCTGTGATGTCGACAGTTTTTCTGCCATCAGACAAGAGAGAGGTACAGAGAGACATATTTTTCTCTCTTAGAAATGAACATCTGTACATTTCCTTTGCTTGTATATCACCACCGGCCTTGAAATGGTCTATTCCATTGAGCTCCAAGTGAACAATCAGGGTTTAAAACTTCCACAGCCCTTTTGGTAGATATGAAAACACTGTCCAGATTCCACTGCTGAGATGCAGAATCCATGTGTGCCTGCCAACAAAAATCACATTTCTATGCCTCTTACAGTGTGCGGAAACAAACAAACTAGCACCCTCATTTTCCATAGGGATTAAAAAAATCCTCATATTTGATTAATATATCACTGCTGTAATTCCTCATCCACAGCCCACAAACCCCACATAATGAGAAGTCTTGAAATCATTCTGCTGTCACATAGACATCCTACCTGGTATCTGAGCAAGAGCTGCTCCTCCAAGGAAACAGTCCCTTTTCAATAGACTTCTCTGCCTCTACCTTACTCCATGCACTGTAGGCAAAGATACAGTTTTTGTTTTCAAAAGCCTCTGAATTATAAAAAAAGGACTTTCTAAGTCTTAGAAAGAGAAAGTGAGGAATCAAACTGGTGCTATCACACATAGTAGTACATTATACTATTGATTGGTGCTCCCTGAGAATTGTGCAGAGCAAAATCCTCCCATCTCTGGTTGGCAGGACCAATCTTCATGCTCTGTGAACATGATGTGTCTGTACTGCACAATATATTCTTATAATAGTAGATGTTATGTTATCTAGTACTGATGCTTCTGAGAGAGTATCAGGATGATTCCACTCAGCAGGAATGGGTACTGAACCAGCAACAGTCAGAATTCACAAAGCAGGAAGAAAGGAAAATGGTAATTCAGAGGTTTGTTTTCCAAGTGATTGCATGATGTCCAGATTTAGGGTCAATTTCCTTGCAATCACCTTGGTTTCCAGTTGGTCAGAAGATGGCTACTGCAGTCCTGAGGCATCATCTCCCATAAACATCAACCAGCTTGACCTGTTTGCATGACCTGAAATACCCTTGCCACGGTTGAGTCCCCTGCCTTGTGGTGAAGGAGGCAGAAGCGTCTGATGTTGCAGAAGTTTCCAGAGCCATCCCACATCTATCATCATCCAAGTGTTGGTGTCTTCCACAGGTCTAGATGTTGTCTTCCTTAGTTGTACACACATAAATCTTTCCAATACATGCCAGACCCTATTATGTAAAATAATTTTACTAAGTCTCTATTTCTTATAAGAAAGTAGCTTAAATAACAAGCCTGGCTGTTATCAGGGAGGAATGCTTCTCCCATGACAGTAGAGTCCACTGAAATTATACAGCATCACAGGAGGAAAAAATGATATCCATTGATCTTAGTTCATTCCAGAGATGAGGACTTTGCTTCATCTTTAAAAGTGGTCATCACCCATGAAAATAAGCTTTCCCTTGAAGCCCTCCAAGAAATTCAGTTGACTGCTATGCCATTTCTTTATGATGAGTTCTGTCCTGAATTTATTCCTCCCATATTCTCTGTGAACTTAATTTTAACTGGACGATTGTTTCAGAATTGCCTCATACCTGGGTTCAGGTATATGGGTCTCTGTCAATATGTCAGGAGGGTCAGTTTCAGTCTGTCCAAGAGTTCCCTATGCTGAAAGGTGTGCTGGTATCCAATGGTACATCCTGAAGGAGAGGAAATCTGCTCTCATTACAGGAGCTTTATGAAGACAATCTGTGTAGAACCCAGAATTTGCTTCTTTTCATGAGGATGAGGATAAGCAAAGAGCTAAAACTCATCTATCTTGAATGTTAAAATAGCTTCTCATAGGTGTAACTAGGATAAAAAATGTAGCCACAACTTTACCTACATGTTATTAAGTACAGTCCTTACATAATTTATTGATGACTTCCAACAAAAGTAGTACATGTTGACATGTGTTTTTCTTTTAAAAATATATATGCTGTATGTTATACCATTTTCTAAGGATGAATTGATGCCATCAGATTTAAGCATATTGTAGACACAGTATAGCAGCCAATACAGTGCAGCCCAGGATCAAGAGTCAGACCGCCTGCCTTCTAACCAACTAAGTCACTTAATCTCTCTCAATCTTGGCCCAATTACCAATTCAATAGGTGGAACTTCCACGCATAGTGTTGTGTGGATTAAATCAGATCATCCACAGAACATACTTGTAATGATGCTTCAACACAGTAAGCACTCAATCAATACTCATTACCATCAGAGAATCAACACACTCATCATTGACCCAAACAGAGAGATAATCAGACCTTACTTCGAAAAATGTTGTTGATTTGTTTCAAGAGCTCTTGTTTATAACCAACCTTTGCTTCAAACATTAAAAATATGCCATTTCAAGCTAAGAAGCACAGTTATTATAGAGTGTTTTAATAATGGATATTTTTTAAAAATAAAATATAAATTAGGTATTTTCCAGGATTAATGAAACAACAAAACTTTTAATGTTCTTGTTAGCCATGTGTTTGTTTTCAGGATAAATTATTTTAAACTCCTACAGCCAAAGTCACCTAAATAGAACCTTATCATTACAGGCGACAACACCAATAAAAATCATCTAGACCTGTGTCCTATTTTTTTCATTTAATACAGGAACTAAATAAAGACATGGACGGGTTTCAAATCCTGAAAACCACTGCCAAAATAGCTATATTCCATCTAACACTGTGGTTGCAAAAATGAGATCCTCATTGGGAATATGGCTTACATAAATAATGGAGATAAGAGAAAAAGGAAGGGTTACTGTGAATCTAAGAGGCACTGTAAACCTATTAGTGGAAAGAGGCTGCGGGTAGGGCATGTTAATTAAATCATGTCATGTTAAACTAATTCAAAACTTTAGTAATTAATTTATGCCAATATCACTAAAATGCTGCTTTGTATTATTTACAGCTTGTTAGTCACTTATGAGTTAAATCAATTCTAGGATGAAAGGCATCTGCCCCTAAAAATGTCCCCCACTTTCTAATTTTAGCACTTTATTTTCAAAATGGAATATAATTTGGAAAATTATGAAAGCAATGATTAGAAAGCTGAAAGAGACTTAAGAAATCACCTAGTGCAGAACTCATTCGGGGCATAGAGAGGGAGCTAATTGCTCTAGTCTAGGGAAGGATAGTCAAAAAAGTGGAGAGAGTGCAATCACAAGGAAGGGTTAGGGAGAAAACAGCAGAAAAATCTCTATGCAAACTGGGGAGGGCGCTGTGGACCTACATGGAGGGTGTGGATGTGCACAGCTCAGGATCCCAGCAGCCAAGAGCCTCAGCACCAGATTTGGAGTGAGGTGAGATCAGACTGAAGAAGCCCAAGCCACTGGTGATAAAGCTGTGGAAAGACACTGCCATGGGCCCAGTTTGGAGCCCTGTGGAGGACAGTGTGCCTGCCAACCTAGAAGGGAAAAAAATGGGGCATGTTTCTCCCCAGTCACCCAGTACAGGCGCCCTGTAACTAGCCGAGAGAGGGCAGATGCCATTTTGGACATACATTAACAGCTGAGCCAGCTCATGTTCCGTGCACCCAGCAACCATATGAGAGGAGATACCCAAGTCTGGCTGGCAGAATTGATAGGGAGTTGGGAGCTCATGACTGTGAGAGTCTTGTATGCTAGGACTGTGAAAACACTGGCTGTGTGGGAGGATGCAGGGTGTGGTTGGGACTTTGGGAAATCGCTGTAGGTGGCACCCATGCTCGGGGCTCCCTGATTCCCTGGTGAGGGTCATTACTACAGGATCTGTGTTCACACTAAGGACTGCACAGATCCTTTGTGTTGCTCTTGTGGCAGCGCAGATGAAAATTATACCCACTGGGGCTAGCGCCCAGGCACTGGTCTCCTTTGAAGAGAGGAGGTGAGTGTGAGAATACAACAGAGTAGAACAAACCTCCCCTTTGATAGACAAAAAAGAGATTTACCACTCCCAATTTGGGTGTCACCTTGGACACTCCCTTCACCCTGGAGCACTGAGCAGAGCTCCCTGACCACACCCAGCACATGCCTCTGAGTATTTGTGGAAAGAATAGACCTTCCACTTAGCTACAGAGGCATAGTTCAAAGATAAAAACCATCACATAAAAAAATAAAAACAAAGCCAAGTGTCACCACAAATGCCAAATTATAAATGCAGCAATTCAAGAAACAAGAATAAGACAACATGACACCCCCAGAAGAACACAACATTTCAATACCAGAATGTGAAGATGATGAGATTGACAAAATGCCAGAAACGGAAATCAAAACATTCATTGTAAGATTACACAGAAGTAATCAGAAACAAACTCATGAATAAAGAAATGTGTACATGACAAGAATGAAAAATTTTCCCATGAAATTAAGATTTTAAAGAGAAATCAAAATGAAATATTGGAAATGAAGAATTCAATTTCAAAAAATGGTGGAAAGCATTAAGAACAGATTCGATGAGGCAGAAGAAAGAATATCTGGGACAGAAAACAAGTCTCCAGAATTTTTACAGTTGACCAAAAAGGAGAAAAAAAAAGAAGAAAATAGAAAACTGAAAAGAGAGTGCTGGAGATTTATGGGATACTATCAAATGACGCAACATATGGTACTTAGGAATTCCAAAAGCTGTGGAAAGAGAAAGGATTAGGAGGTTTTTTTCACATAAATAATAACAGAAAACTTCCCCAATTTGGACAAAGAAAGGGATGTTCAAGTACAGGAAGCACATAGAACTCCTAATAGAAATGCCTGGAAAAGATCTTCACCACAACACACTGTACTCAAACTCTCCAAAGTAAAACATAAAGAAGAGATTCTAAAATGTGCAGGAGAGAAATGCCAGATTACTTTCAGAGGATCTCCAATTAGACTCACAGTGGACCTCTCATCAGAAACCCTACAGGCTAGGAGAGAATGGCCAGATATATTTCAAGTCTTAAGAGGAAAAAAACTGTCAACCCAGAATACTGCACTGTGCAAAGCTCTCATTTATGAATGAAGGTGAAATAAAGACCTTATATGACAAACAGACATTGAAAGAATTTGTTGCCACCTGTCCAGACTTAGAAAAGGATGTGCTACACACAGAAATAGAAAAGCATGGCCATCACTATGAAAGAAGGTGAAGGCAGAAAATTATC
>NC_091441.1:82721921-82762114 GCF_964237555.1 Oryctolagus cuniculus
AGCATTTCAGGAAAAAATTATTTCAACCATATCAACAGAATAGTACAAATTTCAGTCCATATCTTGCTTTGACTTAGTGAGGGTCAGCCTGTATTTTATACTCTTAGTTCCACAGTATTATCATTCAGTCATATAATATGTACTGAACAGAGTTCACTCAGAAAATGGTATGGTATGAAGCAGTTAAAGAATAAGGCAGTTTGAATCACCAGGGTTCACTCTTAGTAGATATGTAACAAATATTTGTGGAATTGACTTCTGAAGTAATTTGTATCCAAATGTCTCTTCACCACTGTATTTAGCCTATTAATTCTTAAAAGAATGAAACACTAGAGGTCAGTCTTCACATTGAGAAAAAATGAAAAAGTATAGAAAGTGACTAGAAGATACACTAATACAATATGTACTTTAGTGTTTAAAATATGACAGTTAAGCTCATGAAAATATTATTATTAATTATAAAGTAACCCTATGTGATTCTAGCTTTATTCTAGCTTTATTTATTTGTTTGAAAGGCAAAGCTACAGAGATGCAGAGGCAGAGAGAAGCCTTCCATCCACTGGTTTACTCCCTAAATGGCTGCAATGGCCAGAGCTAGGCTGATGTGAAGCCTGGAGCCAGGAGCTTCTTCCAGATCTCCCATGCGGGTGCAGGGACCCAAGAACTTGGGCCATCTTCCACTGCTTTCTCAGGCCATAGCAGAGAGCTGGATCAGAAATGGAGCAGCCAAAACTCAAACCAGCATCCATATGGGTTGCTGGCACTACAGGCAGTGGTTTTAACCACTATGCTGCAGTGCCGGTCCCAAAAATATTATTTTAAATGAAGGGGCTTGGGGCTTAGGAGGGATGTACAGAGGAAATTAGATTGCAGAATGTTCATGGAGGCTGAAGCTGAGCGGTAGGCACACAGAGGTTTGTTGTGCACTTAATTCTCTACACTTGAGTGAATGTTTGACATTCTCTCTGATAAAACTCCTTAGGTCATTGCTGTGGTTTGGATAGAGTTTGTCATATCCTGCCACCACCCAACCTGGTTTTCATGTGTAGTTTGTTTCTCTAGGCTTCAGGTTCATGCTCAGTGTGGCCCTATAAGAGACACACTAATATAATCTCTTCTAATCTCTTGAATAGGGAGAAAATTATATTAGAATAACATTCATATATTTTATATAACTTCCATTATTATTTTCTTAAAAACTTTTATTTCTTTATTTTTGAAAGTCAAGGTTACAGAGAAAGGGAAAGATAGATCTTCCACCTGCTGGTTCACTCCCCAAATGGCCACAAAAGCCATGGCTGGACCAGGCCAAAGCCAAGAGCCAGAAGCTTCATCCTAGTCTCCCACATGGGTGCAGGGACTCAAGCACTTGGGCTATCTTCTGCTGCTTTCCCAGGTGCATTAGCAGGGAGCAGGATCAGAAGTAGAACAGCCGGGATTCATTCGGCACCCATAATGGATGCGAGCTTCACAGGCAGCGGCTTAGCCTGTTACACAATTCTGGCCCCACAACTTCCATTATTAGTGCAACTGAGACATGTTAAAGCCATCTGTCTACACAGTATACAAATATATACAGTTAATCTTCCATATTTTCAAGTTTCAAATAGATGGATTCAACTAACTGCGGATTGAAAACATTTGGGGGTAAATGCCTCTACATGGAACATGTACAGACTATTTATCTTATCATTATTCCCTAAACAGTACATTACAACAACTGTCAGTATTTATGTTTGGTATTGCATTACTTTGTGTTAGGTATTAAAGGTAAGACGGAGATGATCTAAAGTAGAAGGGAGAATTGCATTGGTTATATGCAAATTTCATAGTGTTTTATATAAGGAAGTTGAGCAATTAGGAATCCTGGTATTCACAGGATCCTGGAACCAATCCTCCATGAATGCAGACTGCTGTCCATGTTAATGTGTTCACTGAGTATATGGGAAGGATCATCTTATCTCACAAATTCTTTTCAGCCTAAGGTCTCATGAAATATCTTTAAGAATCTTACATTCATATTAGAAGACAGAAAGTTGAAATCCAAAACTGAATGGGTTAGCTAAATTTTGCAAACTTAGCCTGTAAAACATATCCTCTAAAATCTTGAGCAGTTTTCATGCTTTGGCAGAGATTGGCTTCTGTTCTGCTTCATTCATTGTTCCGCCTCCAGATAACTTAGCTCTTTGCCAGCTGTTTCAGGCCCCCAGATTCTGTCTTCCCCTCAGATGCCCCATTTAGGCTTAGATCATTCCTGTGATACATTTTCTCCCCTTGATGTAGACTCCATCTACCAGAGTCTCATAGTCTCAGACACTAGCATGTTCTCTCTGCTGACATTTTGTCTGTTCTGTTTCTCTCTCTGTGTTTTTTTTTTTTTCTACAAAGGTCTTCAATGTGAGCTCATCCAAAGCTGAGACAGATGTTAAATTCACCCAGAGTAATTCCTCATTTTCTTCTGAAACCATTTCCCCAATAATCCCCCATTAGGGAGAAAATCTCTTTATCTATACTTACAGATCAGAAAGAAAAACAGAGAGCACACAAAAACAGTAATAAATGTTAAATTACTGGGAGAAAAATTACTATTAAGATAGTTATTTTAATTCCTCATAAAGACACCCTTAAATTCTAAGGCAAGCTTTTACTCCAAGAGAGTCCATGGAGAGAGAGAGCGAGCTGATGAGAAGACAGGCCACAGACTGGGAGACAGAAGCCTAGTGTCTCAAATATATGAAGATCTTTCGAAACTCAACAGGAAAAAAAAATAAGCAATGCCATCAGGAAATAGATAAAAGATAGGAATAGACATCTCGCTGCAGAGGAAATACAGGCAGCACATGAAATGATACTGAATATCATTAACCATTAGAGAAAGGCCAATCAAAATCAGAATGAGGTATCACATCATCTGTCAGAATGTCAACAATCAAAAACAATGACAGCACCAAATGCTGGGGAACATAAAGGAAACTGGATCACTCATATATTCCTAGTGGTAATGGAAAGTCATATACTCACTCTGGTGAACAATTTGGCAGCT
The DNA here is from genome assembly GCF_964237555.1 of Oryctolagus cuniculus. Classification (NCBI taxonomy): domain Eukaryota; kingdom Metazoa; phylum Chordata; class Mammalia; order Lagomorpha; family Leporidae; genus Oryctolagus; species Oryctolagus cuniculus. Next base: position 82,724,965 of record NC_091441.1, read on the forward strand.
CTCTGTATAACTAAACCTGTAGTTACCACACAGCCCAGCAACCATACTCTTCAGCATTTGTCTCAGAGAAATAAAAACATACACATACACAAAAATCAATGGCTGAATTTTCATTGTCATTTTCTTTGTAATAGTCTTAAGGTGGAAACAGCCCAGATGTCCTAGGGAAGTAGGTGCATGCCAAGGAATACTACTCAGCAATAAAAAGGCACAAACTATTGATTCAGCAACAACCTGAATGAGTCTCCAAAGAGTTGTACTAAGTTCCCCCTAAATTATACACTAGTAATTAAATTTAGATAACATTTCTAAAATGATAGGAGGGCATTGGATGTGATTAGTAGAAGGATCCTTGGGGTGATGAAGCTGTTCTGTCTTGATTGTGGTGGTGAACATATGAGCTTGCCCATGTGGTGAAATACACACAGACCAAAACAAGTCTGCATAAAAGTGGTAAAAATCTAAATTCACATGGTGGCTTGTGTTTGTGTCAGTTTCCTTGTTGTGATATCATTCTATAGTTTTGCAAAAATATTGAGGGGGAAAAATTGGGTGTACAGTACACAGAATCCATCTGTCTTTTTCTTTCAATTAAGTATGAATTTTCAATTAAACCTATAACAAGTTTCAAGCAAAAGAATGTAAAAGCCATTGGTTAAAGAATTCAAACAAGGCAGCACTTCAGTCAGTGGAGATTAAATTATGGCTTTGGACTCTTAATTGATTTTTTTCTTCGTACTTAAATGTTGTATGACAATATCTGAAAAGTGGCTATTTCCCTATCCTGAGATTAGTGCTGAAGTGTTGATCAGAATAATCTGACATAACAGTTCCCTAGGCAAAAGGGGGAAAAAAAGTAATTCCCAAAGTAGAATGGGAACTTGAAGAATTGCCACCAAAAAAAAAAAAAAAATACAGAGTGCCAAAACAGAGTGCTAGTTGGAGTCCCAGCTGCTTCACTTTCCTTCCCGCTTTCCCCAAATGCACCTAAGAAGGCAGAAGATGATGGCTTAAGTACTCAGTTCTTGCCACTCATGTGGGAGACCCAGATGGAGTTCCTGGCTCCTGGCTTCTGCCTGGCCCAGACCTAGCTGTTATGGCCATTTGGCGAGTAGACCAGCAGATGGAAGATACATCATCTGTATCCTTTCTCTCTCTCTCCCTCCCTCCCACCCTCCCTCCTTCCCTCCCTTCCATCTTTTCTCTTTCTCTATCTTTCAAATGAATACATGAAAACTTTTTGTAAAAATTACAGTATCAGAGAAGAAAAATATTAACACTAGGAAAGCACAAACACTGTCAGGCTTTGGGACTATTTTCCCAGGCTGTGTGCATGAGGACATGGAGTCCCTGATCAGCATATTCATTCATTTCACATCGGGAATGTTGATATTTTTTTCCCACCTTCTCTATAATAAGCTCTTGAGTGTCCTGCTACCACATTTCTTTTCTTTATTATCTGGTCTGATAAATGCCATATTTCCTTGGCATTCACTTCTCAGGAGGTCTGACTTCTGAAACCTGATTCCTGTTACATAAATTATTTTCTAAATACATAAAAGCAAAGAAAAATGTATAAATGTTTCCCTCCCACCACCATCACCTCCTCCCCAGAACCCCTCTGATCTCCAAATATGCAGAGGAAACATTTTCATCCATGACCGTGTGGAAAGGGATTATTTTCTGGGAATCAGTTAGGTTTTGAGTGTGAACCTAAGTGTGGAAACTGAACAGATCAGGGAGGGTGGAGTCAGCTCTGCTGTGAAAAATTATTAAAATCTTCAAATGACAGTTATACACAGGATTGAATTACATAGAATAGTGCTCTCTCTCACACACACACACATACACACACATGAATGAGTGCTTGTAACAACTGGGGGAAGCTGCATTAAGTCTATACTCAGCAGTGTTGTATGAACGTCATTTTCCTGGGTTGATTGTACTCAGCTATGCTGACATTTGGCATCGTCATTGGAGGAAGCTGAATGAAGGGTTCCTGGGACACGATATACTATTTTTGCTCTTTCTGGGAATCCACTAGGATCTCATATTGAAACACGCCAGGGGTCCTTTCAGATCCACACCGCTTTGCTCTGTGAGTCAGCTGGAGACTGTTCTCTGGGTCTTGGAATTGCTTCTCCCCCTCCATGGCCAGACCTAGAAGTTGTGAAGGTGAGCTGAAGGACAGGGCAGTGGGAGTTAGTGCAAGGTTTTTGTGTGCTCAGAAAGCAGAAACCTGGGACTATCTGGTGAACAGCATGAATGTCTACCACACTGAAGCCAGCAACAAGCTGCAACGCAAACCCTCTGTGTTCTAGATATCTGTTCTCAGCCTCAAAATGAGAGACTCAGAAGGGACCTACTCACCTCATTAGAAAATCACCATGTTTTGTTCCTAGGCAACTTCAGGCTCTGCTGCTCATTAGTTGTGTGACTTTGAGCACATCATATCAGCTGTGTTTAAGCTTTAGTTTCTTCATCTGTGAAATGGGTTTGTTGAGAAGATTGAAGAAGAGAGACTCAAATGTTTTATGTGAAGCCTGTTCAGAGGCATTCAGATAGTAAACACACAGTACTTGTTAGCAATTACTAGTATCATTACTATTATTTCTGCAACTGTTCATTTGTTATTTATTGTCTCCATTCTCTCTTCCCCTTCCAAGAGTGATTAGGACTCAGTCCATCAGGCTTTTATATTGAAGGAGAAAGAGAAGCTAGGCACTCCAGATGTTTGCAGGACATTTATTAATTAATAATTTTAAGGAACCCTATTCGCTCACTCAATTCCTGTACTCTAACCCATGCAGTCCAACCTCTAAGAACCCATTATAACCTCAGGGCAAGGGGATTTCAGAAACGTCATGGACCATGGAATTAGAAGATAAGTTTAAGGGCACACATCTGGTCTAGTGGTTAGGAACTCTACTGGCGTGCCTGGGTTCGCCTCCGTACTCCACTCCCAATTCTAGCTTTTACTGATGGAGACCCTGGGAGGCAGTGGTGAAGGCTCAAGTAATGGAATTCCTGCTACTCATAAGGGAGACCTGCATTGAATTTCCACCCTGAGACTTCAGTCCTAGTCATTATGCATTGTGGACATTTGGGGAATGAACCAGCAGACCAGAGTTCTCTTTTTCTCTCTTTCTTCCTCTCCCTCTCTCTCTGCAAGCTCACTTGCTCTCTCACTTTCCCTCCGTCCTCACTGTCTTCCCTCTCCTTTCCCTCTCCATCTCCTACTACATACTTCTGCCTCACAAATAATTTTTCAAAAATGAAATACAAATTTATTTTGGTGCAAAACATTTTGAAGCCCATGCCTAGTTTTTTCATGATACACATTTTCCATGAATGGTTTGAAGGCCCTGGTATATTAATAATATTATAAGAAGGAGTATAGAATAGCAGTTCAGAAGATAGGCACTGGCTTCTAACTACCTGGATTTGAATTCACTTTCATTATTTACTAGCTGTGTGACTTTGGGCAGGTTACTTAACCTCTCTGTGCCTCAATTCACTTATTCAGAGAGCTTGTGAAGATTCATTTGAATTTATCTGCGTGTTTTGTCCCAAGGAAAAGGCATCAGTCACAGAAGATAAGATGTTCACTTCTCTTATTAATCCAGTAGGCAAATAAAAAGCATTACAAACCCACTCAGACACAATGGTAATATTGGATCTGCAGCCTTAAAAATGTAAGAACCCCAGTCTGCTGAACATTTATTTATTTATTTGCAAGGCAGAGAGACGTCTTCCACTCACTTGAGTGGCAGGGTCCCCAGTGCTGGAGCCACCATCTGCTGCCTCCCCGGGAGCATTCACTGGAAACTGACTGGAAGCAGAGCAGCAGGAACTCAGAGTGACGCTCCATATGGGATGCAGGCCTTGCAAGCGGTGGCTCCTACTGCCAGCCCCAGCTCTCTCTCTTTTTTGGTTAATGGCCTGGCACCTTTGCACAAGGTGACTGTCTGTATTCTGGAACTGCGGTTTGCTGGTTCCCTGTGTAGTGCAGCAGAGTAAGAGCCAGCCACAGCTGGGAGTGCCCTGCGACTCATGCACTTCCTCGGGGCTGCTGGGACAGTCAGGGGCTAATCCCAGACCCTTTTTATCAGACAACATTTAAAAAACCTCCTGCCTGTGCTCTTGCTGCTTTTCATCAAAGGCTAAGAGGAAACCTATCTAATCTGTCAGAAGGGCCAATCTAATCTACCCTATTAACTGTGTTTATGGAGGAAAATGCTTTGTAACGTTATATATCATAAAACTCAACACACGAAGCAGATGCAAAATGTTCCTGCAGTTGCAAGCATTGACCAGTGTTTTTTTTCTCCCCAAGCAGAAAAACTTGGGAAATGAGAAGTACATTGTCGTTCATCAAAGGTGAATAATAGAGAAAGACATAGTGAGACTCTTCCATAGACCATAGCCCCTTATTCTGTAAAGTAAAATCCACGCTGCATGGAAACATGTTATAATGAAGTGCACTTTTGGAAAGCCTTTGCAAAATTATATTGGCCACTTTAAATTCATCTATAGTTCAGTTAATCGTATATAAAGTCTAATTAGGTATTTCCCATAACTCTCTTATTTCTTAACCTCCAACTTAGCTTTCCCAAATAAATGGGGAGTTTTTGAAGATGCAGATTCCCAGACCCATTGAACCCCAGTATATGGGGCTTGGGCCCAGGAAATGACACTTACCTGCAATCTACCCTTCTAGATAATTTTGGAATTGTTATGGGCCTACCAAATCTTTAATAATAAAATAATTATAGTTTAAATATAATTTTAAGTATTTTAGATTAATCAGCTTGTACTTTATTTCTTCCTTTTTAGAGATTATCATTAATTATTATTATTTTATCATTTCAAGTATGTGTGTCTCCACAAAGATTGTATTTTGATTAATTCTCTTAGGGTTATACATGGTTCCTTATGGATTGGATAGACAAATGGATAAATAGGGCAATAAATAGCTATAAATGTAAGTATATATATATATACAGATTTTTTATATAGCTAACTTTTTTAAAAAAAATCCCTACAATGCAAATGATAACTGTTTTTGAAAAAAAAACATATTATCCAAAATTGAGTTTTTTGGTGACTTTTATTAAGCCCAATAAAAACATGTATTTTTGAAACACAAGTAACCAAGAGGGTTATTGCTGTTGTTTTCATTTATTTGTGATTTTGTTTTCCTTGACTTAAGATATTTTCTCTAATGGATAACATGGCAGTGTGAAAAATGTTAAATTGCTAAAGAAAATTCGTGTCTACAAATTAAAACAGGATTCTTAGTTAAAAAATAAAAAATAGAAGCATCATCCTCATCCTCAATTGTGCTCATTGACAGCTCTAAGGATGACTTTGTCATTCTGAGCCAGTGTCTCCCAAAATGGTTTCCCCTCTGAGAGGGGTCCTATGCTCCCAAATATGTTTGCAAATTATTGTAGATGCTTCCTGTCTCCTGCCCTGATCCCAGAGCTTCACAAAGTACACGTGCACATCAAAGACCTGCAGTAATGCAACTTGGTAAATTTTGATCAGCAAAATATTTTTCTTTTATACTTTCAGCTTCATTGATAAATAATTAATGTATTTTATTAAATGCATTTATTTTTTAAGTTTTTGTTAATATAAAGAGAATATATTTCATGTATTTCATAGGTTCAATTCTAAGAAAATAACCTTACTTCCCTCCCTTTCCTTTTATTTGTCTCCAAGCCTCTGGGGCCACCTTATTTTGAGTCACCTGTATCATTTCTTGAACAGTTCTTCAGATCAAGCACACTTTGAGGCTGCAACAAGCAATCCTGAATGTAGTTGTTGAGTTAGAGCTATGGGGTTAAATTTAACTTTTGTACCTGTCAGATAAATCCTGTTGTACAGACAGATTCTACCCTTCTCCCTCATATTTTCTTTTTTTTTTTTAAAGATTTATTTATTTATTTGAAAGTCAAAGTTACACAGAGAGAGGAGAAGCAGAGAGAGAGAGTGGTCTTCCATCCACTGGTTCACTCCCCAGTTGGCCGCAATGGCTGGAGCTGTGCCAATCCGAAGCCAGGAGCCAGGAGCTTCTTCCAGGTCTCCCATGTGGGTGCAGGGGCCCAAGGACTTGAGCCATCTACTACTGCTTTCCCACGCCATAGCAGAGAGCTGGATGGGAAGTGGAGCAGCCAGGACTAGAACCGGTGCCACATGGGATACGGGCGCTTCAGGCCAGGGTGTTAAGTCACTGCGCCACAGCCCCGGCCCCACTTTTTTATTTTTTATTTTTTTAAGATTTATTTATTTATTTGAGAGGCAGAGTTAGGACAGAGGGAAAGGAGTCTTCTGTCCACTGGTTCACTCCCCAAATGGCCACAATGGCCAGAGCTGGCCCCTACCAACTCCTTCTTTAAGAATTCCCAGCAAAAGTGATATCCCAGTCTCCCTTCAGAAAAGATATTATCTCATCTCCCTCATTAATCAGAGACTTCCATGTGGTGTGCTATTACATATGGTTGCCCAGGGCAATCTCTTCCAAGGTTCAGTAGTTACAATTCTAGAATGGCCGAGTTGTGAAATAGTGCGCATTTGTAGTCTTTCAGGGTTATGGTATAAGATAACATCTCTTCCTCAATAATTTGGCTGGCTCTGTGGTCTAACAGCAAGACCTTTCCGTAACCAAAGCTTGCTGAACTTCTGGTTTGTGTCAGCACATCTTCTTCTCTATTATCCGTGGTGCCTAGAACAATCATATCGTCCACAATTGACACAGAGCGGGCACTTGATAAATGGTTTGGGAAAGAGTGAATGAGACAGAAAGCTCAACAGTGGTAACACTTCAAGGCTCCCGACTCCAGAGCATCTCAGTGACCAGCTAATTGAAATCATACTTACCCATTTCTTCATTCTCTTGTTCTAGGGCTAGAAAGCCTCAGACTTGTGGCTATCTTCCATCTGCTCACTTACCTCCTGTTGTCCTCAGATGGGGTTAGATGTTTTTAATATCTCCAAAGGATCTAGGGTGTGGACACCTGTCTTAGTCTATTTTCTGTTGCTATAACAAAATACCTGAGGCTTGGTACTTGATAAAGTAAAGAAGTTTATTTTGCTCATGTTCTGGAGGTTCAGGAACATGATACCAACATCTTCTTGGCTCTGGTGAGGGCCTTCTGGATACATCACAGCTTGATAGACACTATCATAAAGAGAGAGACCACATAACAAGACAAGAAGGCAGAGATTTTTCAGGGACCAAGCTTACTCTCCTGAGGCCTGCAGTCAAATGAATGAAACTGGCTCTTGGTCCATCCGTTGCCAATGGAAAATAACCATACAGAATAAGTGGTTTGTTAGAAGAATAGGAAAAAATCCAGAGTACAGAAATGAACTTGAACTACCGAGATTGTAGAAGTCTTTGTGCAGCTGGGCTGTTTCTCAAACCCACATCATGTTCATGTCCACTCTTGGAACAAATATTGCAGGGAATGTCTGACAAACTGATAAGGGAGGTCCACATTTTCTGTGACTCTGAACTTTTAGCTTCTTCCCAGAGGACTCACCTCCACATAAAAAGGACAGTGGCACAATAAACTGAATAACAAAACCAATCATTGGAGAGATGAAAGAAAAGATTCTCATTTAGTTGTGGTTTTTTTTTTTTTTTTTTTTTTTTGCCAGAGTGTTTTGGCTTTCCATGCCTAAAATACTCTCATGGGCTTTTCAGCTGGATCCACATGCCTTAAGGGCTGATTCTGAGGCCAGAGTGCTGTTTAGGACATCTGCCATTCTATGGGTCTGCTGTGTATCTCGCTTCCCATGTTGGATCGTTCTCTCCCTTTTTTATTCTATCAGCTAGTATTTGCAGACACTAGTCTTGTTTATGTGCTCCCTTTGGCTCTTAGTCCTATCATTATGATCAATTGTGAACAGAAATTGATCACTGGGACTAGTGAGATGGCATTGGTACATGCCACCTTGATGGGATTGAATTGGAATCCCCTGGTATGTTTCTAACTCTACCGTTTGAGGTAAGTCAGCTTGAGCATGACCCGAATTGCACATCTCTTCCCTCTCTTATTCCCACTCTTATATTTAACAGCGATCACTTTTCAGTTAAGTTTCAACACTTGAGAATGACTGTGTATTGATTACAGTATTCAACCAAAAGTATTAAGTAGAACAAACAAAAAAAATACTAAGAGGGATAACATATTAAGTTGTTAATCAACAGTCAGGGCAAGGGCTGACCAAGTCACTGTTTCTCATAGTGTTCATTTCACTTTAACAGGTTTCCCTTTTGGTGCTCAGTTAGTTGATCTCCGCGAGTGAGATCCCAGTGAAAAGAACAGGTCATCAAAGAAGGAGGTACCTTTCTCTGAAGGGAGGAGAGAACTTCCACTTTGACTACGACCTTGTCTACATATGATCAGAGTTGGTGAACTCAAAAGGCTTCCATAGCCTTGGCAACTCATGACAAGAGCCTAGGGTGATTACTGATGCCATAAACAAGAGTGTCAATTTGTTAAGTCAACAACAGGAGTCATTGTGCACTCACTCCTCATGTGGGATCTCTGTCCTTAATGTGCTGTACAGTGTGATTTAATGCTATAACTAGTACTCAAACAGTAGTTTTCACTTTGTGTTTCTATGTGGGTGCAACCTGTTGAAATCTTTACTTAATATATGCTAAGCTGATCTTCTGTATATAAAGAGAATTGAAAATGAATCTTGATATGAATGGAAGGGGGGAGGGAGAGGGAAAGGGTAGGGTTGCAGGTGGGAGGGAAGTTATTGGGGGGGGGAGCCATTGTAATCCATAAGCTGTACTTTGGAAATTTATATTCATTAAATAAAAGTTAAAAAAAAAGAAAAGAAAAAAGATTCTCAGTAGAGCATGTTAATCAGGTCTGGAAAAGGCATTTTGGTGGCTATATAATAAAGCCCTAAATTTTGTATCAAGGTAAGAGTTGAGAACCCTTCCTTGGAGTCTTCCTAACAGAGTATCACAAAGGAGAAAAATTTATTTTTTTCTTCTTACCGTAGGCTCATTAGTGTGGTTCTCAGTAGGAACTGCTGTTTTGGGCAGAACCAGATGAGAGCCTAGTTCCCTGAGAGGCAGATCAGACTCATAATGCCTGGAGACAGAGGATCCACAACCTGCAAAAAGCTCTCAGCTCAGCTGAGCAAAGATTGTGCTTGAAGCTACTCGGTTACCATGGGGGTGAACTCGTTTCCTCAAATATTTGTGGGCAGGACTTTAAAGAAAACTGCATGTCCTGTGTTCACATAAATAGGGTTGGGGAGTTTGAACTAGGAAATAAGAACTTAGCTAAACAGTCCACGGCTTCTGTAGTAAGCCTGGGTTTTAAGGACCTGCTCTTTTAGAACATCTTGGGCTTCTCCACAAAGGCTGGGAAATGCATTTTACAGGGAAAATTTCTAGAGAAGAACTAGGAGCTCATAAAATCAAAGGATTTTAGATGTAAGATAGATGGACTTTGAAAGTGATTTCATCCACATGTGTCCCTTTACAGATGAGGAAACTGATGGTAGATGAGAAGCCTGGAGAGTCTGTCACTTAATTAGGGGCAGGAACACCTGCTCCCCCCCCCCCCAAAATGAGAGCAGTAAGTGACAGCCCTGTATCAGCAAATCCTGCCCTATGGCTGCATTTCAAGCTGTGCCTGGGGCTTTGAGGAGGACTGCTTTGGAGTTCAGAATAGCTAGTGCGAAAATGTCATCATTGCTACAGGATCTTCATTGCTCTGGAAATATCAAAGCCTGTAGTCATTGATGTCCAGAACAAGGCAACTATTCCAGGCACAGCAGGAAGCACCCACTCTCCGATTGCAAGTCCAGAATTCTACCAGAAATGCTGCGACTGCAGTGCCAGCCAGCTGGCTCTCAGTGGCATTCTGGGAAGTCACAGCCTTTGTTAGGACTCTAAGCTGCCCAACTAGGGGCTCCCAGGTTATGTTAGCACAAGGATATTCTCTGTCCTTGTCCATGAGAGCTGTTCCATGCAAGTTCTGGAACAAGAACTTGTCCTCAGGGAGTTTGAAACAGAAGAAAATAGGTAGATGGCACACCTGCAGATGAAAGACCCAACTGTCATCCCAGAGGAAATTTTGAGAAAACCCTTGATGGTCCTCTTCTAGGAAGAGTTTCCTGGCAGATCTGTAAATAAATTGTGCATGGGGTTCTCTTAAGCATTTCTTTACTAAATTACTCATTGGTTTTATTACCAACCTCAATAGAAACTCAGTAATTAGACTATGAAGAAGAGACATGTTAGGGTTCAAAGGAGAGTACTCCCTTTTCTTCTTGTTCTCCACCTGTGTGAGCTAAATTCTCATCCATCACTAGCACTCTTCCTTCATCCCTCACAACACTGCTAGTTCATTCATTATCCTTTTAGTGAGTTCCAGACATTGCAAAACAGCAGGGGTGCAACCATGGTATGGCATAGGTACCTGTTCTCACTGAGCCTGTCATGTGGAGGAGATTTTAATGATTATACCACAAGGCAAGGAATGTTGGGACTGATATCAGTACAGAGTGATAGGAGAACACACTGGAAGGGCATCTGAGAAGAAGCTGTGTTTTCATAAAACTCTTAAAAGTCAGTCAGTCCCTTGTCAAAAGTAAAAGTCCAAGGGTCATATAGGGAGAAGGTGAAATTGCACACAGAGGAATCACTTTATATGCAAAAGGTTAGAGGTGAGAAAGGACACAGTTCATCCAGATATCTGATAGGTTGAGATGATTTAGATTAATGAAATAAGAATATAGCAATGGAAATCCCAGGACCTGGGTTCCAGCACTGGCACAGCAACAGTTAGCAGTGTGGCCTTGTACAGATCCTTCTCCTGGGGCCTCAGTTTCCTCAACTCAAATACCAAGGGTTTGGCCTAGAAGACAATGAGGAGTGCATGGCCATAAAACACCCCCCTCTCCCTCACCATGTCCCTGACAAAGAGACTCTCCAAGGACTCAAGATAGAAGGCCAAGGACAGTTCACCTTGGTCTCCATCTCTGGAGCTACTTCATGTTCCTGCAGTCATGTGTGGAGGAGGGCACCAGGGAGGCAGTGGAAACTTTTCAAAGATGTGGAGCCAGTAAAGTCGCCACCAAGTCATATTATCAGAAGGAGACATTTGTATAGTCCTCATTCTCTGATAGTCTATGTCTGAAACATTTTGTTAAGCCTGGAAAAGGGCAAATACTTAGATGTGATTACATGGCATGCCGAAAGAACTTTCAATGTTTAATGAATGGAAAACAAATACTGATTGGAACTTATTAAAATTATCATATATAGAATAAAGAAACAATGTTGACCAAGGCTGTTAGACTTGTCCTATACATAGTAGGCGCTTAGTAATGACATTGCCTTGATTTATATACATGTATCAGTATAGTAGCCTGATACTACCTGTTTGTTACATGGGATGTGTTACTATTTTATTTTCAAAAATAGAACTAGGTCTAGACTAAGTTCCTAATATGTTGACATAAACTCATGGGCTGGTTTTCCCCAGGTGAATAGTTTTCCTCTGGTCTGAAACAGCACTCATAGTAGTACTCAAATAGCAGTCAGTCAAGATAAATTCATATCATCACATCAAAAGAGGTTGTAATCAAGGTCATAGACTAAACATGTGCTTTATCTCTCATTTGTTGATGTCTTTGGTGCTGCTTAGAACATTATGAATAGTGGAAGACATAGCTTAAGGGCAACCAGAATGAGTATTTGGAGGAATTGGTCCATACATGACATATTTAATAATTTATTCCATTTTTAAAGGAAGATGCCATTGTTAAATGAACATGAAACAGGTGCTCTCTTTATAACTATAATCCATGGTCTTAAACTATACACAGGAACCATTTAAAATACATTCGTATTTTACTTGTTGATCTCTTTATTTAGCGGAACATTAAGCCTTTGTAATATTAATTTAAAATATGTTATCTTATAAACTAAGAAAGAAAGACAGGAAGGAAGGAAGGAAGGAAGGAAGGAAGGAAGGAAGGAAGGAAGGAAGGAAGGAAGAAAGGAAAGGATGGAAGGTGGTATGGAGGAATGGAATGTCATTATTTTCTAAGAATTGTATCTGTGAACTACATTGAGTCTATTCTCTTTGTATTAATGTTACATTAACATGAAAAAATGTTAAAATACATTGATAGGATAAAAAAAGAATTAACTTTGGGAAGGTTATAGTTTGATTTCACACAAGCACATGTCAAACTTCTCAGTGCATCACTTCTTTTCCACTCACCTGAATAAGAGATGTGAGCACTAAAAGATATTTGCAGCTGGCGCCACGGCTCACTAGGCTAATCCTCTGCCTTGCGGCGCCAGCACACCGGGTTCTAGTCCCGATCGGGGCGCCAGATTCTGTCCCGGTTGCCCCTCTTCCAGGCCAGCTCTCTGCTATGGCCAGGGAGTACAGTGGAGGATGGCCCAAGTCCTTGGGCCCTGCACCCCATGGGAGACCAGAATAAGTACCTGGCTCCTGTCTTTGGATCAGCGTGGTACGCCGGCCGCGGTGGCCATTGGAGGGTAAACCAACGGCAAAGGAAGACCTTTCTCTCTGTCTCTCTCTCTCACTGTCCACTCTGCCTGTCAAAAAAAAAAAAAAAAAAAAAGATAATTGCAAGGTAGGGTAAATTCAGATGCAAATTTCAAAGGCAAAAGAATTTAACAGCAGTCAATATGAAAGTTGTCTCAACAAAACTAAACATTAGAGAAGGCCATATGTCCTATTTAGTGCAGATATGTAACTGAAATATCAACACTCATTTTTTCACTTTGGGAGGCATTAATAAACTTCCCCAAACCATGTGTTTTCAAGCACCCACATTTTCTGTCTGAGAACAACCAGTGTTAGCTGATAACATCTCCACAAATCACAAGAGAGAGCATTGATCTGGTAGGTCAAAATCTAGTACATGGCTTCAGGTGGGTCCTATAGTTGAGATATCGTACAGTTTGTTGTAAAGTTCACCATCCCCAGCGCAACTTTTACCATTAGCATGCTGCACCATTATCCAAGTTGGCCACTAGCCCTACAACACTCAGTCTCTGTGGGCCAAACCCCTACCACCTTTAAAATCCCAACCAAACTCTCATCCAACACATCGTTCCTGGGGGGCTGAAAGCTCCTCAGAGAGAATGTTTTCTTATATTCTTTTTCTTGCACATTAGAGTATGCTGCATGACCACGCATTAGAACCTCCCCCAAATGCCTGCAGACCTTCTGAGAGGGGGAGGACCTGCCTTTCAGTCTGCAGAGGAATTATTCTTCGCAAATGCTAAGATGTCTTCACATTATCATTTCTACAAGAACAAGGATGTGGAAAAACTTGCTTAATAATTCAAGAAAACTGATAATAACTGTTGATCCCAAACTCTATAAATATGAATTAACACATCAATGAAATTTGCAGCTACATTTAGTGTGCAATTTGATTGTTGTATAACTGTCTATTTATATTCTGACATCTAAATAAAACTGTTTTTTAAATGTTAAGATGCCATTTTTTCTTCCAGCCATAGAGTTTTATTTTTTGCAGCTAGGGAGTTAAGTTCTATATACTAAGACCAGTAAAGGTCTTTTTTATGTCGAAAGTTACACAAAACCTGACAATTCACTTTGACTAAATCAGCAAAAGAGGAAGGTAGAAGGAAGCAAAATAACACTTTGGAAAATAAGGATACTTTAAGTACCAGAGGTCAGAGAATACGGTACCCCTTCCCAAGGTTTGCTATTATTCCTATTAATGTAGCCACTTGGGGCAAATAATTGGACCAAATGACCAGGAAGCTGAAGTCATTCAAAAGTGTAAGAAGTGGATGACTCAAGGGACAAAGGTCCTAACTTACCCCTTGAACTATTCTGCTTCAAATTCTTCTTCTAAGTGGGAAAAATGTCCATATAAGAATATTACTGACAAGGAGTGTTTGTATTTCTGGAACTCTCTGGAATAAATCACTTTTGCATACATTATTATTGCTTTTGATTTTCACATCAACTCTGAGAAACAGGCTCAGAAACAGTTACAGTTCCTTATAAATGAGCAAAGTGTGGGAGTTGGGTTTAAGGTCACACAGATAACTGGCAGAATCAGCACTCGAATCTGGACATTGGATTCCTGCTACTACTTTCTAAGAAGGAGAAAATAGGCTCATTAAGTTTGAAAGTTGATCAGGAATAACTGTACTTGCAGGCAAATAGCACCTTCCACATAAGGCTGCCGACTTCACTGTGAGAGAACTCATAAAATGGACCTTTGCTGCTCACTTTTACTGTCAACAGTGAGACATAAAACTTGGAAATGTCTTAAAGGACTAAGTCAGAATTTTGCTGCAATGAGCCTTTTAAATACCCCATTGTCTACGAAGAGAAGGACAATCCAAGCTTTGTATTGCTTGGGCATTTTTCATCATTCCCGGATCCCTGGAAGGCCCCATTCCTCACAAGGGCTGTTGTCTTTTTCCTGCCACAACATCAGTGCAACATGTTTCACACTTAAGACAGCAGCCTACTCAGTCCCCATTCATAGATTCCTCTGGATGCTGATGTCTGCTTACTACCACCCCCTTCCAAAAAAAAAAAAAAGGCTCTGGCTTTGTCAAAAGAGTTATTGGAAATGGAACTTGTGAAAAACCCTTACTATGCAATGTGAACCCAGACAATAATGTTTTGTAACAGATCTGTTTGATGTGTACTGATGGGAATTAATCATTTTAGTTAACAGAATTGCTCTTTGTTATGTAAACTTTGCAAAGTCCGCCTCATCTGACCTCTTGCATTTGGGAAATCCACTGTTCAAAACTGCCATATTTCTGTGGGCAACACTATTCCTATAGCAACTTCTGGAACCAAATTACCACTTGACCCCAAAGTTCATACTGCCACCGGGTTGGATGCCAAACCAAGCGAGGACTAAAATACTGTAAAAAATGTACACACACAGTCTCGTTCCCCAAGAATTGATTAACTGGAATGGTATTTGTTTTCCCATTTATTCTTTTCATTTGCTAGTGTCTTAGATAGCCAGCCTCTATCTAAAATGACCACAAGCTTAAAAATCCACCATTCTGAGATTAATACACCTCTGGTCACTTTAGATATCTTTCGTTTGTATAGATATAAATTGAGTCCCTTGGAGAAGTAGATAATTTGATCTGGAATTGTATGCTTTTAGATTGGGTTTTAAAGAATCAAATAAGGTAGCTTTCCACCATCCTCACCACCTCTCCAACCTTCCTCAAAATGGAATTTCCTCACCACGTGGCTTTCCAAGCATTTCTTACATGCTGGTACCAACTTCTGATCTTAGACAGTGGATATATATTCTGTATAATCACCCTACCTCCATCACCACAGAGACCACTAGAGTATTCGAATCTATTTGCCAGTCTCTTTTGGCCCATCAGAATCTAGAATGGCTTAACTACCTCAAAGTCACAAGATTCCTTAAACTAGACTGAAAAGATTTTGTCTCCTAAAATTGTTATTCTCCTAGTGTTGGCTGTGATGTGATCAGTTCCTATGCTCCCACAAATGAGTACCTAATAACTCAATTGTTAGCCCCAAATTGTTTAGCTGTAAATCCTTTAAGAGGGACAAGGGCCATAACCATATCAGGGGGTCTTTAAAAAGTATATGGAAAATGAAAAAAAAAAAAAAAAAGTATATGGAAAATGCACATCATCTTTTAAGTCCATTTTTTTTTTTTTTGACAGGCAGAGTAGACAGTGAGAGAGAGAGACAGAGAGAAAGGTCTTCCCTTTGCCGTTGGTTCGCCCTCCAATGGCCACCGCGGCCAGAGCGCTGCGGCCGGCGCACCACACTGATCCAAAGCCAGGAGCCAGGTACTTCTCCTGGTCTCCCATGGGGTGCAGGGCCCAAGCACTTGGGCCATCCTCCACTGCACTCCCGGGCCACAGCAGAGAGCTGGCCTGGAAGAGGGGCAACCGGGACAGAATCCGGCGCCCCGACCGGGACTAGAACCCTGTGTGCCGGCGCCGCAAGGCGGAGGATTAGCCTAGTGAGCGGCGGTGCCGGCTTAAGTCCATTTTTTTGTGAACAGTTTGAAAACCCTCATACATCACTATAAAATATGGAGAGAGAAAGAAGGTGTCTTCTCTTGAATAGTACGAGTGACATGTTGAAATTGAACAAACTAATGCATACTGGAGCAGAACTCCAACGCATGCAGCAGAGTAGGAATTCAATAAATGATAGCTGCTATATCGTCATAGCCACTATTGTGACTCCTTTTCACTATTAAAATAAAGGCCATTTCCAACATGGTTTCAAGAGAAAATTAGGATATCATGCTTGGAAGTACATCATTATTCTTCAATGCTATAATTTTTTTCCTTTTCTGTTCCAGGTTCTAAAGTATCTAAATCTTATCCATTGCCATCCATGAGAATACATTTGACTGCCTAACCAGATTCTTTCTTTATATTTATGTATTTATTTTTACAATTTATTCATTTGAAAGGCAGAGTTACAGAGAGAGGGAGAGAAAGAGGAAAATATAGAGACAGAGAGGAGAAGGAGAGAGAGAGATCTTTTACCCACTGTCTCACTCTCCTCCTAGATGGCCATAGTTGCCAGAGCTGGGTCAGGCTGAAACCAAGAGCCTGAAACTCCATCCGTGTCTTACACGTAGGTGTCAGGGGCTCAAGCACTTGGGCCATCTTCACTGCTTTCCCAGATGCATTGGCAGGGAGCTGGATGGGAAGTGGAGCAGCTGGGACTTGAACTGGTGGCCACATGGTATGCCGGTATTGCAGGAGGCACACCGGCCCCTAACCAGTTTCTTTTAAAAGGAAGGATAACACAGTGGAAAATTACAAAAGCAAAGCATTTAGCCTCAAATACTCCTTTCTTTGGGGTGATAGAAAATGCCCGTACTGGTTTTACACAAACTTTATCTGTCATCTGAGTGGAACAAGATTAAGGTTCTAACCTGTACATTTAGCACAGTTGATAATGTCATGAAGGCAAAAAGCTGGTGGCAGCGTGATGTTTGTCAAGCATGTGATTACTGTGTAACCCTACCTGGTTTTTCAGTGTCCTCACCCTTATCAGAAGCTGATAGGAAATAGAGTGCACTTGTTCACCAGCTGTGGGGATATACTGTGGCTCTTCCAAATAAAGGACGCGGCAGGCACAGTCATTTGAAAACTTATCTGCCAAGGTATCTGCCAGCCCATCAAATGTTCCCTGGTAAGCAGGTAATCTGAACTGGTAGATTCCTGCAGTCTGGGAGCCACGGAGATCCCCTTGCCAGGGAGGCAGGGAAGCACGTGCCTGATTCAGGGTGTAGTTTCTGGGCCTGCTGGCTGCTGATCAGCCTCCAGTGAAAGAACACAGATGCTTTTGCAATGGTTATTGAAAGCTGGGGCATTTGGGCCCTGGGCCCTGGTTGGGCTTGCCCTCCGTCCCTGTGAAGACATCTGAGATCTGGCTGAGCCAGCAAAGCAGAATCCCAGACTGCCCCAGAAGACAGCTTCTTCTGCTCTTACAAAGAAACCTTTTGACACAGATGTAATTTAGTTTTTCTAACTCTGCTGACTGCAATAATACATAAACAGATGTATTTTAAACATACATTTTGGAGAATAAAATTCAATTGAATATATTTTAATTGCATAAAATTTATTAGTTTGATGCATGAAAATAGCAAGAAAATAAATGATCTGTAACTTTACTGCCCAAAAATTCTTCTTGGCATCATGTGTGAAACTTTTGTTCCAGCTTAACACACGTCCAGGAAAGTGTACAAGTCAGAAGTGCAAAGCTTAATGAATTTTCACAAGCTGAACACATTTTTGTTACTGGTACCAGTCCTGGATCAAGAGAACACATCATTAGCCCTCAGAAGTCTCCTTGGCTCTTTCTAGGCACTACCTACTTCCAAAGGCAATCTCAAACTGGACTTCGCACAGCACAAATGAGTTTTGCCTTGGTATTTTTTCTTTAAGTTACAGAAAAGGTGCAGATACCAGAAAAGTTTAAAAGTACAGAAACATTGAGATAGGTGATTGACACAGGTTTTAAGAGCCAGATTGGGACACCCATGTCCTCTATCAGAATCGCTGGATTGAAGTCCTGACTCTCCTGATTCTCGCTGCCTACTGATGTGTACCTTGGGAAGCAGCAGGTGGTGACTCAAGTCGTTGGGTCTCTGACACTCATGTGAGAAACCTGGATTCAGTTCCCAGCTTCTGGGGTTTGGGGGAATGAACTAGCATAAATTTTTCTAAAATACATAGAAAAAAATTTTCAAACACAGAAACATAAACTAAACTGTGAAACTGTTCCTCTCTACCTCCGATCTCCTAAATGTAACTTCCATTAATTTTTATTTTATTTTTTAGTATACTCCAGAAGATGTTTATATCTTTTCCCCACACTCTTAATTTCTTCTCTTTGTTTTCTTCCTCCTTCTCTACCTTCCTCCTCCTTTTTTTTTAAGATTTATTTATTTATTTATTTATTTAAAAGTCAAAGTTACACAGAGAGAGGAGAGGCAGAGAGAGAGAGAGGGAGGTCTTCCATCCGATGGTTCACTCCCCAATTGGCTGCAACTGCCAGAGCTGCGCCGATCTGAAGCCAGGAGCCAGGAGTTTCTTCTAGGTATCCCACATGGGTGCAGGGGCCCAAGGACTTGGGCCATCTTCTACTGCTTTCCCAGGCCATAGCAGAGAGCTGGATGGGAAGTGGAGCATCCCAGATGGGATGCCGGGTGTTAAGCCACCGCGCCACAGCGCCGGCCCCTGCTCCTCCTTTTAATACATACGTGGCACACCCTATATATGTATTGTCCTATTAGTTGATTTTCTTCTTTGCATGATTTTCCCCTCCTAAAGGATGTTTGTACAGATTTCATACTACTCTATTAAAAGTGCTTTAGATACAAACAAATAAATTATGTTCTTGATTGGTGAGAGAGAAGGCAGAAAAAATAACCCTTTTTCCTTTCTGTTGAAAGAGAAATGAAGTCTTCTGTGTCATTCCTGCCTTTTCCCCAGATGTTTGAGTCCTTCTTTAGCAGAACTCATAAAAGAAAACTACTCCCAGCCCCTGACAGAGACCCCCTGTGCTTACCCCCTAGGAACCTTGGCTTCCATCAGGGTGGCCATACAGCAATTTGTGGAAAAACCCATTCTTGAATGATGGTATTTATTGGTCTAGTATTTCATTATTATTTAATATTTTCTCTGCTGTCAAGTTGAGAAATGAAAGCCCTTTTTTCCAAAACAAAATACCTAGAGAACACCTAAGTTTCCTTCAGTGAGCTGGTTTGACTTTGTTTTTCTTTGGCAGGGGAAATTACCATCCAGAGAGACATTTTCCAATATTGCAACTCTAAGCCTGCAACTTTATTTTTATTAGAATGTATCTTTCCGATAGGTGGCACTAGTGTGTTTAGCTAGAGTTAAGATGTCCCTGTGGGGGAAGTTTGTATGGTTCAAAATAACTGCACTTACCACTTATCAACAAGTATCCCTCATGCTCTTAGAGGCTGCCTTGACTTCTCAGCACCTCAAACAGAGCTGAAACTCTTGTTTCAGAAACTGGCCCTTGCCTCATGGATAAGGGAGAAAAGATTACAGATAGAAAGAGAACAGATCATGCATGAAGAGCATTTCCTTTGTCCTTTAGTCTGAAGGCAGTATTAATATTTGAAATGTAAAGTCTGAGATGGAAATGTTTCTTGTAAATACAACCAAACCCCAAGGAAGCAGCACGCATCTAACTGGCCCCTGAGTCACCTATTTGACATACAGACTTGACGTGAACGTCCAGAGAGAGCTTGGTGCTTCACTTCTATTTCAGGTTTTCTTTTCGTGAGTTAGAGGGGACAGTGCCTCTCCCCAAATAATCATTATATGGGAGGACGTCTCAAGAGAAGAGCTTGGTCTCCATTCAAGGGTATCTTTAAATGATGCCCTCACGAAGACTTTCCTCTCCACTCCTTTCGGCCATAGTGTAAAAGGAAACTTAGAGCAGCTGTTTGTGCCTTACTGAGTCTGAGAAAACATAAGATGATAAGCCTGAGGGTGGCTTGACCTGAAATGAATATAAGCCAGATTCCTTCCACTTCCTGCCTCAATGGAAGACTCAGATAAACCTTCTTCACTTATTAACCCAGCTATTAAATAGGGTTGAATGTAACAACTTTCTGCTCCTTGCGTTATTACTTCAGGATAGACAAAAAGGTAGACATTTTCAGAGCACAGGGCTTGAATTGCAGAGGCAAGCTCCTTTTTCATACTATGTCTTAATGTTTGAATTATTTCATAATTAAATATTAAATAATTATTTTCATAAGCATCATTGTGTTTTAAGAAAAGCCAATAGGTAAATTCAAGCTAGCTTTATGAAATGTTCATTTATCATGAAAGTGATACCTGGTAATTATATAAAATTGGGAAACTATGACAAGTGGAGTACAGTAGAGATAGAAACAGTAACTGGATGCCCTAACACTCTGAAGGATTGTGAGTAGCAGTGTTAGGATGTAACAAATAAATAAAACAGGGCTGCTTTAGACTGGTAAGGCAAGGGGACAAGCCCACACCTTGTAAATAAGCTTAAATTTAGGAGAATATTTCATGGGGCAGATTCGACTGGATGCCTTCTAAGGTCCTTTCCAAAATTAAAATTCATTCATTCAATACATACTTTTATTGAGTACCTGCTACATTGTGTTAATTACTAGGCTATACACTGGCAAGGAAAAGTGGCAGGATGACAGGCATTAAACACTAAATTAGATAATTCATTACTTATTATGAGTATGAGTGAGGTTACTGTGAGATTGTTATGAGAGAACAGACAGTGCATCTGAGCAAGCATAGGGATCCAGGAAGCTGAGCTTTGAACACTGAAAGAGAATCAACTAGACAAACTGATAGAGGGAGAATGGAAAAGTACAGTGATTTGTGCAAAGGTCCTGTGGCAGGAAAGATCCCCATATTGCCTAAAATAAGAGCATAATAAAAAGGTTGAGCATAGAGAATGTCACAGATGAGAGCAGAGCTTTATCTAGAGACCTCTAGATTATATAGGAGCGGTCCCTGCAGATGACTACTTTGGCTTTCATTCAAAATAGAGATTCCAGTGAGAAATTTTAAGCCAGGGGGCCTGCTATTTGGCTTAAGCTTTTACATTGAGCCTGATTTAGATGGTGGCTGAATTGGTTATGGATGGAGAATGAGAGTCTGTTAGAACGGTTCAGGGAAGAAATGATGGTGGTGGCAGTCATGTAGAGAATGGTGCTTTATAAGGGTTATCAACAGGATCTGATGCAATTGAATTAGAGGAGAGGGGGAAAGGCGTTAGATAATTTCCAGGCTAAATGTACTAGATCATTTTGTTGATGAATACGTTAAGTTTCAAAGAAGGTGACTTTCTTTGGTCAGCAAACATACTTACATACTGCTATGACTGCTTTCCCTTCCATGTCAAGCTTCAGTAGTCAACAGAGACTAAATGGCCCACAAGGATGAGAGCATTTTCTATCTGGCTCTTTACAGAATGTTTATGAGCCCCTAATCTAGAAATCCTGTATGTTAATTTGACCTTTTTCTCTGCATTCCTGTGTTACCTTGGGAAAGCTACTTAACCTCTCTGACTCATTCTTCCCAACCATAGAGCAGAGGTAATAATGGCTATGATTCTCCTATGGACAAATAGAGAAAGCATCAGGGAGAGTCTGGGATTATTTAAAATACCATGCTAATGTATGATGTCAAAAGACACTATATGTGTGTGCTACTCTAATTCTGATCATCCTTTCCCTGTCATTTGAGATCCTCAACCCATTCCTCAACCTAATGTTGTTCTATCTTCTAAAAGTATTTAGCAGCCAAACTAAGAACCATCTTAAGTCTAGGTCCTCATTAATGTTGTTTCCTTTTCCCTTCCTTACTCTTCCTTAAGTTTTCTGAAATCCAGCTCTGCCCAGTTCTTTCATAAGTGTCACAAGTGATGAAATCTTTCCAAATTGACTCATCTAGATACCTCTCCTTTGTTCAGATACTCTTCATTCTGGATGTGTCCCTGTCTTAGTCACTTATTCCCAATATGCCATAATGTTTCACTTGCTTGTCCTCTTATGAATTGTGAGATAGGAGAGGAGACAGATAACTTTTTCATATCATCAGTCCTCTAATGCTTAGCACAGTGTCTTGTCCTAGTAGATTCTCTGTAACTAACCACTGACTGAAATCAAGTGTACATCCAATAATGATTTCAAGTTTTCAATTGCAGTCCTGAAACTGGCTCCTCCATAGGAAGGAAGTTCTGTAGAAGTCGAGTTTTCCAGCAACCTAGAGACAAATGCAACAGTGCCTCAGGAAGATTCTGCTTGTGAATGCAGAATGTCACCATTGAGTGTCCCACAGGTTGATTTCGGTCTCCAGAGTTGTTTTTATTTTGAACTGTGTGTGTGTGTCCTTGTAAGGTTTTAGTTTTTTAATTGAGTTACTAGCATCTTAAAATAGTAAAATTTCATACAGAAAATGAATTTCTGACTTTTAGCACAAGCTTGGATCCCCACATGGCAACAAGCTACAATAGCTTAGTGTGGGGATTGCTCTTTTTATAGGGAACATATGGTTTGCAACTTACCCACTGCTCCTGTTGTACAAGGAGACCTCAAAATGTTCATGGAAAATGGAATTAAAAGATATTTATTTGGTGCAAAAAATAAAAATCATGCATTTTCTCATTATATATGTTTACATGAAAATTCTCATATGCATAATTTTAAAATCTTTTAATGTTATAATAAATCTTTTCTCCATTAACTTTTTTTGATGTACCCTCATCTGTTTGATATGACTTCAATACAATGACCATTTGTCATTGTGCTTACTCTGTTTTCAAAAATGAGATTTAGAAAAATTAAAACACTTTAAAATAAAATATTTTAAAATAAATGTTAACAAATATTCTTAATAAAAGTGTAAAACTTAAAATAGTATTTAAAGTAGCTTGTGACATATGATTAAGCTTGTGGATTCTGGAGTCAAATTGTCAGGGTCCAATTCTAGTAGCATAGGTTTGCCAGATAAAATATAAGAAACCCACTTAAATTTGAATTTCACATAAACAGTGACTTTTTTATGACTATTATATCCTTGTATTTTTGCTGCCATATCTGAGAATCCTCTATTTCTTGTGTGACTTCAAGCAATTGTTTTAGCTTCTCTCTTAGTTTCTTCTAAACTGGAAATAATAAAGAGATATTGTGGGGCTAAAATAAATGTTAGCCACTGTCATTATTCATTTTTTTAAGAAATATAGGAGTTGACATATTTTCTTGTGACAGTGAAAAACATGTTTATATTTAGTAAATAGGGTGTATCTTGTATTAGAATATATAGCTTATGCTACTGCATTTGAGTAATGGATATTCATGATCACTCTGGATCAACCTTGAAAAATCTCAATGACCTAATAGTAAAGATTTCTTTCTACCCCACATAATGTGGAATGTAGATCAAGGGCCACCTCCTTCCTATATAAAAGACATGACTTCCAAAGTCACCACATCAGAGGAAAGAAAAGATAGAAAAGACACAGTAGCTGTTAACAACCAAGACCCAGAAGTGATATAAGCAGCTTCCACCAACCACCCGTTGGCCACAACTGATGGCATGATCCAAACCTAACTGCAAGAGAGATGGAGAAATAAATGAGGAGTATACACCTTGGTCACAGGTGCCACTATAAAACATATATGGCCTGTTTCAGTTTCATTATTTGTGTATCTATTCAAAAGGCAGAGACACATAGAGAGGGAGAGAAAGAGAGCTCCCAGCCACTGACTCAACCCCTAAATATCCCTAGAGACAAGGGCTGAGCCAGGAGTCAGGAACTTAATCTAGTCTCCCAGATGGGTGGCATGGACCCAATTACTTGTACCATTAACCCTCACTCCCAGGGTCTACATTAGCTGGCAGCTGGAGTAAGGAGCCAGAGCTGAGAATTCAAGCCAGGTACTTCTATGTGAGATGTAGGCATCTTAATGACATCTTAACCACTAGGTAAAATACTTGCCCCTGCTTCAATTTTTGTATTACCTGCCTGGCTACTGCAAGCAGTTGAATTTGCATCTCTAGCATAGACAATGAATTCAAAGTCAGAAGGCCTATGTTCTAGTAATGCCCTTTTTTGGTCCAGCAAATTGTAGCCAGAGGATTTTCTTTTCCCAAGAAATTCATTTCCTTTCCCATCTCTGGAGGGACAGGAATTTTTAGAAATCTCTTCCTATTAAGAAAATAAAGTTGTTCTAAGTTGAGATGGTTATAGTATTAACTTGGAAACTTTTAAACAGAATCCCAAGTCAAGTGGAAAAGAAAAGCAAACAGGAAATTCAAGTACTCAGATTAGAGGCTCACAGGTATGAGAAGTCATTAGCCCTTTTCTGTTTGTAGCATACAAATGATCTCATTTATCATTTTGGCTTTGAAGCTACATCATCCCTCATATCTCCTAGCACCTGAGGCATGCTTTTCAGAAAGTAGACAAATACCTGCAGAATTCCCATCAGAAAGGTGAATCCAGATGTTGGCCTGAAGTAGAATTTCACCAACAGAAATTCAGGCTGCAGCCTTGCATTCAAGAGAACATCACATCCATCCACCCACCAGCAGCAGGGCTCCTGGCTGGTCTCGAGGGTTAAAAGACCAGCGCTAGCTGCTAGGCTGCCAAGGTTAATGAGGTTACATTGTCCTAGTCACATCTTAAATGGTTTTCCCGAGCTATGCAGAGCGAGAGACGGCAAGCTAGAGAGAAAGAAGTGCATGATGAGTGATGAGGCTTTGTCAGTTAAATCCAGTGTGTACAACTTATAAATCGGGGAGTGTTTCCTGATCTGAAAGTCTGGATTTGCAGCTTTAGTGATTATTTTTAGCTAAGTTCTGAGCAGTTGCAAGTCGGGACTTGAAAACACATCTAAAACCCTAGGGCTGATAAGCTACCTGCTTGTGCTCAAAGAAGGAGAAGTTCATTTCATCGTGATGTTTTTTGACAGAGAAGAAGATGATGTTGGCAGGTCCAAAAATACATATGATGGCCAGGGTGTCAGCAACTCAAAGTCAGCAAGAAAATCGTTTCCCCAGCATTCTTGTTCTGCTTCAGTCATCTTCTACAGTTTCATGTGCATTACTCCTACATGTGAAACAGATTCTGAAAAGCAAAAACAAATCCCGAGAAGATCATTAATTTGTTCTCTGACTTATTATTATCATAGTTGTAAGGCATTTGTTAGATGTTTAGTGAATTGAGGGAGACTTATAGGCACTTAAGTTCTTCTTACAAATATTTATTTATTTATTTGAAAGAGAAAAAAAAGAGAGCTCCCACTCACTCGTTTTCTCCCCAAGTTTCCACAATGGTGGTGGTGCCAAAGGTCAGAGCTGGGAACTCGTTCCAGGTCTTCCATACGGGTGGGAGGAAGGCACTTGAGCCACCACCACTGTCACCCAGTTTCTGCGATAGCAGCAAAGTAGAGTTAGGAATCAAACCCAGGCACTCCAAAGTGGGACGTGGGAACCTTAACCAATAGGTAAAACACCCACCTTAGGCACTTAACATCTTTGGGATACTATGTTGATCCTTTTCACCTATATTTTGATTTATTTCTGTCCACAATCCAGAAAATTCATTTTTTTTTTTTTTTTTTTTTTTTTTTTTTTTGACAGGCAGAGTGGACAGTGAGAGAGAGAGACAGAGAGAAAGGTCTTCCTTTGCTGTGGGTTCACCCTCCAATGGCTGCCACGGCCGGCACGCTGCGGCCGGCGCACCGCGCTGATCTGAAGGCAGGAGCCAGGTGCTTCTCCTGGTCTCCCATGGGGTGCAGGGCCCAAGCACTTGGGCCATCCTCCACTACACTCCCTGGCCACAGCAGAGAGCTGGCCTAGAAGAGGGGCAACTGGGACAGAATCCGGCGCCCCGACCGGGACTAGAACCCGGTGTGCCGGAGCCGCTAGGCGGAGGATTAGTCTAGTGAGCCGCAGCGCCAGCCTCAAAATCCAGAAAATTCTGACAGCTCCATTCCAATAAGACATTCTAATCTCATAACACACTCAACTGAAAAATCAACCATAGCCCACAACTACTTTTTTATTCTTTCTTACCAGGCAGTTAAGAAATGTTAAAACCATATTCAGAGAGGTTGACATGGATATTTTGTGTTTAACAAAGTAAGGAAACCTTTCCTTGAATTGCCAACTTTTGTCTTTCAGTATTAAGTGTAGCTATTATCTGGCTAAAGGAAGATTCTGATGAGCATCTCATTTTACAGTGAGTCTCCCCTTGTTTGTGCCCATTTTCACATGCTATTTTTCAGTCTTCACACTGATTATTTGACCTCACCTATCAGACTTACGATAACTATCTTTACTGCTTAAAGTAGTTTGTGTTGCTTAACACCAGAATTTCTGCTGGTTGTGTTATCTATTCTACCTGGTATTGGGGTTGTTTCTAACTATTGTACCATTCCCCACCCGCACCCCACCCTCACACACAGCCAAATACTCTGTAACTAGTAGCATCTTTGGGGATGGACTGGCTTGATTGCCAGCACGTGTTGCAATGCTCAGTGCAGAACTTTATACACTGGGGTAGTTAAGACTAAGCTCTGGAGTGTTAATATCTTGGTTAAAATTCCAGCTTTTCTCTTTATTACTAGACCACCATAAACAATGTGTATACCAGCCTACCTAAGTTTTGATTCGTTTGTGTAAACCTAAGAGTGCCTACCTGTTTGGGTACAGAGAACAATGCAGAGAAGACACCTCATCAATATTAGCTATTCTTATATAACAGTATTAAAATTATTTTGGCTCTCATTTTTGTTACAATATGTCATATATATTTCATCTGTGATATAGACATTGTTATATAGTATGTACATATATACAACTGTATGTATATGTTTATCATTATATAATAGTTAGAAATATTCAATAAAAGTTTAATTGAATTTAGTTGTTTCTCAAACTATAGGTTCAATTCCAGTTGGTACTTTAAGTTTTTTTAAAGAGATTTATTTATTTGTTTATTTGAAAGGCAGAGTTAGAAGAGAGAAGGAGATCTTCTGTTCTTTAATTCACTTGTCAAATAGCCATAGCAACCAGTGCTGAGCCAAGCTAAAGCCAGGATTCTAGAACTCTGCCTAGGTCTCCCATGTGGGTGACAGGAGCCCAAGTACTTGGCCCATCTTCTGCTGTTTTTCCCAGGTGCATTTGCAGGGAGCTGAGTAGGAACTGGAGTTGCCAGAACTCTTAACTCATACTCATATGAGATGCTGATGTTGCAGGCAGCAGCTTAACTTGCTGTGCTACAACACCAGTCCTTTATGAATTTGTTTTTTAAGAAGAATTTACCTATTCTTGTTTTTAAAATCTGTGCTACATTGAGGAAATACTTTTTAATATGAAGGATATTGAAATGCCACCAAGGGTTTATTTCCCATAGTGTGGTAGTGTTTTCTCTTTCTGTTTCTCTTTGAGCAATCTTGATTTGCAATGGTAAGGATCTTCTTAAAATATCATTATTCTCATGAAGAACCTGTGTAATCCATATACTTGAGTGCAATGTTTCTTCAGGCCCTTTTTATTGTTTGCAGAGTAGGAAGAGCTGTGTAAATGTATTTTATCCAGATGTCTTTTAATTGATCTTAGTGTGGCACTGGACACTGAAATTTTTCTGTTCTCAT
Source organism: Oryctolagus cuniculus (assembly GCF_964237555.1). NCBI lineage: Eukaryota > Metazoa > Chordata > Mammalia > Lagomorpha > Leporidae > Oryctolagus > Oryctolagus cuniculus. Next base: position 82,752,724 of record NC_091441.1, read on the forward strand.
ATTTTAATGGACTTTGTTCACTATTCTTCAGCCAGACCCATGATCACTTTGATTCCTGAATTTTAACAAATGGCAGTATTTTTACAGTTCTTAACTTCTCATTGGCTTTGCACAGGATTTTTTTCCACACTCAACTGTTTTTTTGTAGTTTCTTTTGTTTTGATGAGAAGTTTCCATGCCTAGGTTGAAGTGATTAACACCTCCATTGTCAGATTTCCAAAATGGCAAGTAAGGATTGATTTTTGTTTTTTTAGAAACCACTAAGTATTGTAAAATTCTCACTCTAGAACTGTTGTAGTTTAAATTGAAACAATTCATCTGTCCAATAGTTATCAAGTAAGGACTTGGAATGGGTAAGATAGAACCAGAATGTTAGCCTGATTTAGATATGAATGTAGTCTATCCATCCCATTAGAAGTAAACCATCTTAGAGAATGAAATTTTCTTTAGAAGATTGATGATACTTTTATTTCAACTCATTTTACCAGTTTATATTTTGAGTATAAATATAATAAATTTCCCAAGACCTGCAAGGACAAAAAGATGACAGCAAAAGGTGAAGGAGGAGAGACAAAAGAGAGAAGATAGTCGAGTAAAGAGGTTGTTTTAGCTTTATCTCAGTCACCTCAATACCATGGAAGTCTTCACGCCCAGTTTTAAAAATCTTAGGAACCAAGAACTAAAAGGAATTTTGTGGCATTTCCCTGACCACACAGTAAGAATTTTCTATAGCTCGTTGGGAGTCTACAAAGTCTATGCTCTTCCTTCTGACTTTCCGAACTACCCTACAGATGAGAAATGGAGGATGGAGGTAATGAGAAGTAAACCCTGGTGACAAGCTCGTCTGACCATTTGAAAAGCTCCTTATTCCACTTGTTTCAGTATCTCAGAGGTGGAAGTTGAAGAAAGCGCAGCTTTCTTTGGAGCAGTCAATCAGAGGGCATTTGATATAATTTGTTAAATTTCCAAGTTTCTATTTATCTGCCAGTCTTTCCATATCTCAGTTTATGCCCCAGAAAAATACTTGTACATTGGTAGGAGAAAATATGTATATTGACTATGAAATTTTATATAATGTGAAGAAATTGAAAGCAATACAATTGTCCATTAATAACGAAATAATTAAACAGATTCTGATAAATATATTCCAGTAAATGCTATGCAGGTAAGTTCACTCTTACATGGTGCACTAAAAAATATCTTCAGGATACATTATGTGGAACAAAAGTCAAATAACAGAAAAGTGCACAATAGAACAATCAGGCTTATATTAAAAATTTTTTAAAGTATTAATTTCAGGAAAAGAGAGTGATAATAAGAAGAAAATAATACTTTCAAATATGGGAGGTGAAGAGCCCATGTAGTCTTATGTGGGAAAAAATACTTGAATTTGGCCTTGCAGAGTGGTAAAATGTCAAGATTGACAAAATTTATCCAAGGTCACCTAGCTAATAGGAGATTGAAACAAGACGTGAACTCAATTGTCTCTAAATGCGGAGCTGGTATTTTTTTCTATGTTTCCTCTCATGATATAAATTGTAAGCTGTGAATATGAGATATAGCTATAACTCACATATATAGATAGAGCATATGCATATGCATTTTTTAAAGACTTATTGTGTGTTAGGTAATTTTCTTGAAACTGTGTGGAATAGCCATAAAGCTGAATTAGAATCTCCCCACCTTTAGTTTTTTGAGGTCTAATGAGGGAAACAAGATGAATTTATAGATTTTTCTAATATACAAAAAATGCTAACCAAGCTCTCATGAAAAATTATTGGGAAATTCAGAAAAAAACCTGATGAGCTGGAGGCAGCAGCTTAACTTGCTGTTCTACACCACCAGTCCTCTATGAAAGAAAGACAGCTGCAGCTGAAGGGCTAGTATGTGTACCAGGGAAAATGCAATCAGTGGCTTAAACTGTAGGCTTAATTTCTGAGCAAGAAAACTGAAAGTTAGCTCTCTCTGAATTGATTAGGCATCACAACAGTGTCATTGAAGACATTGGTTCTGTGATACTTAATTTTATGGGTCATCATAAATAAGCATCTAAGGATGCTTAGGTATCTGATGAAACATTTATTGGCACGTCTGTGATGGTGTATCTTGGAGAGCTGACGTTTGAATTGCTGGGCTGGGTGAAACATGGCCATCCCCTATGTAGGTGGGCATCATCTAGTCCATTGAGGGCCTGAAGAGACCAAAAAGCAGAGACTGTGTGTTTACCCTCCCTCTGCCTTACTTCTTGAGGTGAAATTGATCTTTTCTGCCCTGGGCTTCAGACATAAAGTGGAATCCATGCCATTGACCTTCAACTCTTATTACTTAGGCCTTCAAAAACAATCAGCTTTCCTGGGACTTCAGCTTGCAGATAGCAGATGGGTAGGATGGCTCACCTGCATCATTTTGTGAACCAATATGGTAAAATCAATCAGTCTATCTTCCTACTACCAGCCTGCTATTGGTTCTCTCTCTCTGGAAACCTGTCACTAATATAAATTCTTCCACATTCAAGGCAGGAAACAGAAATTAGGACAGCAAAAAACAGAAAGTAGCACTTTTAATGAGGGATATTCTATTTGCCTCCCTGAAAAGCCTTTTTCTCAGATGTCTTTTCCAGAAATTTCTTCTTATATTTCATTGGCCAAGCATGGGTTGTAAGTTCCCCCTGCCTTCACCCAACAAGGAACGCTATGAGAATATGAATCTAGCTTTTCCGCTGTCTGTCATGGAAAACTGGCTAGGAAGAAGGCACTCTGTGGTACTGGGGAGCATCCAAAAGTTTCTGCCATAGCAGGTTACATGGAGGAAATGATACTTGGGTTGGATCTGAAACAGTGATGAGGAGGACATTTATTGAGTTGTCTATCCAACATCCCTTTTCTAAGAACTGTCCCTTTCCAGCTCCAAGTGGGAGCTGCCAAAATCATACAATATGTTCCTGTTCTCTGGGGATACACAGTAATTGATTTTAACAAATGCTGCCAAATTGCCCTTTTTTGTTTGTTCTTCTCCAGGGGCATTTCTAACTTTCTTTCTTTTATTGAAAATAATTGTATAAGCATCTTACTCCTGCTTAGCTGTCAGTTTGATATTTTTAATTCTCTGTGCTCAGTTTGCTGTATAGTCAGGGTTCCAATTATTTTATTAGAAAGAATTGAACATAAAATATTACTAACTATGTCTTGGAAAACTGAAAAGGCAAAAAAAGGATTCTACAGTATCACAAAAGTATCAGCTACAGGAAGCAGCTAACACTCCAGATGTTGGGGGAGCAAAGAAGATGGGATTGTTAAATCTTAATAGAAACTTCTAAAAGAGAGAGGCAGAGGAGGAAAAGGCAGGGACGGCATCCAACAGGAACTCAATCTTTTGGAGGGTGTACCTGCTGGTTCTTGTATGTCTGAGACAGCTGAACACCTGGTTCTGAGGATAGAGAAGACCACAACCTGAGATCAAATGCTGCTACTAGAACCAACAGACATGCCCAGTGCTGGGGAGATCCCGACACTGGCGGCAAACAAAAGCAAGAAGAACAAGTCCTTACTCCTTTCTCTATCCTGCCAGACCCTCTAGTACCCTTCTAAGTAAACCCAGCAGAGATGCCTGTAAAACAGAAATGCAGTTTGTGGAGTCTCACTCCTACAGAACATAGTAGAGTGTGGCAGATTTGGAGCTAAGAGACAACAGCTTATGACCACCACATCCTATATTGCTTTTAATATTATGGTTGTGTCCTTATTAAATGGAGGTAAAAATGGAAGCCTACCTCCTGATATTATTTTGAGATTCAAATGATATAAATGATGTGGAGTATTTAATCATTTGGGAAGTGGTAGTAGATGTTATGACTATTCAACAAATATTTGTTATCTAACTGCCATTATTGCGCCAGGCACGAATCTAAGTCCTGAGAATACAGTGGTGACCCAGATAGACAATGTGCCTGTCCTTGTGAACTTGAATTATAATAAAAAGTGGGCCATAGTAAACAAGATCATTTCAGAAAGATAATAGAACAGTTCTGCAGTTGAAGAGGCACAGAGAAGAAGTGAGCTAAGATTGGCTGAAAAATGAGAGACAAGTTTTGGGCTTGAAGAAACCAGTCTTTCCATAAAAGACACATCTGATAAAGGATTTGTATCCAGAATATATGTAGAATTCCCAAAACTCAATCATAGGAAAACAGTGTACTTTAACAATGGGCAAAATATTTGAAAAGATACTGTATCAGAAGAGATTATAGATGGTAAATAAAAATATTTATTTACACTGTAATTAATTTTAACAAATGCTGCCAAATTGCCTGCTCAACACTATCATTAGGAAAATAAAAATTAAAAGTGTAATGAGATTCTACCACACAGTTATTTAAATGCCTTTTTGAAAACTTACAGAGGGGCCAACCCTATGGTGTAGTGGGTTAAGCCACCATCTGCGTTGCTGACATCCCATATGCGTGCCAGTTCGAGTCCCAGCTGCTCTGCTTCTGATACAGCTCCCTGATAATGCACCTGGGGAAGCAGTAGAAAATGGCCCAAGTGCTTGGGCCCCTACACTCACGTGGGAGACCTGGAAGAAGCTCCTGGCTCCTGGTTTTGGATTGGCGCAGCTCCAGTCATTGTGGCCATTTGGGGAGTGAACCAATAGATGGAAGACTTCTCTCTCTCTGCCTTTTCCTTTCCCTCTCTGTAACTCTACTTTATAAATAAGTAAATCTTTTAAAAAAAAAACAACTTAGAGAATGATAGAGTGACCAGAGCTGTAATATATTGCTGAACTGAATGTAAAAATAGCACAATCTCAGTAGTTTTCTATAAAGATAATTGTGCACCAACCATATGACACAGCTATCCTACTCCTAGGTGATTGTCATAGAGAGATGAAAACTTAGACTCACATAAAAACCTATATTCACATAAATATTTGTTTTATTAATTTGCTTTGTTTATAATAGTTTAATTCACAAATTGGGAAAGAGCCCAAATTTTTTCTGTGGGTGAACTGATAAATAAGTATGGTATATCCATTCAGTGGGATACTACCCAGTAATTAAACTACCCAACAACAAAAACTACTGAAAATTTCAGCATCCTTTTTTTTTAAAATTTTTTGACAGGCAGAGTGGACAGAGAGAGAGAGAGAGACAGAGAGAAAGGTCTTCCTTTGCCGTTGGTTCACCCTCCAATGGCCACTGCGGCCGGTGCGCTGCAGCTGGTGCACCGCGCTGATCCGATGGCAGGAGCCAGGTACTTATCCTGGTCTCCCATGGGGTGCAGGGCCCAAGGACTTGGGCCATCCTCCACTGCACTCCCGGGCCACAGCAGAGAGCTGGCCTGGAAGAGGGGCAACTGGGACAGAATCCAGCGCCCTGACTGGCACTAGAACCCGGTGTGCCGGTGCCGCAAGATGGAGGATTAGCCTAGTGAGCCGTGGCACTGGCCAAGTTCAGCATCCTGAATGAGTATCGTATGTATTATATGAAGCCAGATGTAAGAAGTTACATCCTGTATAGTTTTATTGTGAAAACTTTCTGGAGGGATAGTCAAATTATCAGTGACTGCCAGCCATTGAGAATGGGAGGGGTGTTTGACTACAAAGGGCCATAACGAGTTTTTTGTAGGGTGAAGTGAAGGAAATGTTTTTGTTTGCTTTTTTTTTTAATTTTATTTATTTTAAAATTTTATTTAAGGTATATGGATTTTGTGTACTTCATATATACAGATTTAGGAACATAGTGATACTTCTCACCTTACCCTCCCTCCTGCCCATGCTCTCACCCTTCTTTGTCCTCTCTCTCCTATTCCCACTCTTAATTTTTACAAAGGCCTATTTTCAGATTACTTTATACTCATCACATTAACCCTGCATTAAGTAAAGTGTTCAAAAAATAGTATGAAGAAAAAAAAAAAAAACACTGTTCCTCAACAGTTGAGACAAGGGCTGTGAATGATCATTGAATCTCAGAATGTCAATTTCACTCCAATGTATTACATTTTAGGTACTCTATTTTATCCCAGATCAGGGGAAAACATATGGTATTTGTCTTTTGGGAACTGGTTTATTTTACTAAGTCTGTGGTTTCTAGTTGCACTTATTTTGTTACAAAAGACAGGATTTCATCTTTTTTACCACTGAGTAGTATTCCATAGTATGCATACACCGTAATTTCTTTATCTAGTCATCAGTTGATAGACATCAATTGATTCCATATCTTAGCAGTTGTGAATTGAACTGCAGTGAATGTGTAGGTAGTTAATTCTTTCATATGCTGATTTCATTTCCCTTGGGTAAATTACCAAGAGTGGGATGGCTGGGTCATATGGTAGATCTGTTTTCAGCTTTCTGAGGTATTTCCATACTGTCATCACTGTGGCCGCACCAGTTTACATTCTCATCAACAGTGGATTAGGGTACCATTTTCCCTACATCCTCGCCAGTATTTGTTGTTTGTTGATTTCTGTATGAGAGCCATTCTAACTAGGCTAAGGTGAAACCTCATTGTGGTTTTGACTCGCTTTTCCCTGATAGCTAGTGATCCTGTGCATTTTTTCATGTCTGTTGGCCATTTGAATTTCCTCTTTTGAAAAATACTTGTTGAAGTCTTTGAAGTCTTTTGTCCATTTCTTTTTTTTTTTTTTTTTTTAACAGGCAGAGTGGACAGTGAGAGAGAGAGACAGAGAGAAAGGTCTTCCTTTGCCGTTGGTTCACCCTCCAATGGCTGCCGCGGCTGGCGCACCGCGCTGATCCAATGGCAGGAGCCAGGAGCCAGGTGCTTTTCCTGGTCTCCCATGGGGTGCAGGGCCCAAGCACCTGGGCCATCCTCCACTGCACTCCCTGGCCACAGCAGAGAGCTTGCCTGGAAGAGGGGCAACTGGGACAGAATCTGGCGCCCCGACCGGGACTAGAACCCGGTGTGCCAGTGCCGCTAGGCGGAGGATTAGCCTAGTGAGCCACGGCGCCGGCCTTTTGTCCATTTCTTAACTGGATTGTTTGTTTTGTTGTTGTTGAGACTGACCTTGCTTCAGAGACTGATTTTAGCTCTTTTGTCAAAGTTAAGTTGGTCGTGGATGTATGGATTGATTTCTAGAGTTTCTATTCTGTTCCATTGTTCTACACATCTATTTTCTTGTCAGTATCAGGCTGTTTTGATCGTAACTACCCTGTTGTATGTCTTGAAAACTGGTATTGTGATGCCTCTGGCTTTGTTTTTGTTGTATAAGAATTTTTAGCTATTCAGGGTCTCTTGTGTTTTCATATAAATTTTAGCATCATTTTTTCTAGATCCGAGAAAAAGGACATTGGTATTTTGATTGGGATCAGATTGCATCTGTAAATTTCTTTTGGTAGTATGGACATTTGATGATATTAGTTCTTCCAATCCATGAACATGGAAGATTTTTCCTTTTTTTGTGTGTCTTGTTCTATTTCATTCTTCAATGTTTTATAATTTTTATCATAGAAATCTGTGACTTCCTTGGTTAAATTTATTACAAAGTTTTTTTGTTTGTTTTTGTAGCTATTGTGAATGGGATTGATCTTGGAAGTTCTTTTTTAGCCATGGCATTGTCTGTGTATACAAAAGCCATTGGTTCTTGTGTGTTAATTTTAAAACCTGTCACTTTACCAAACACTTTTATGAGTTCTAATAGTGTCTCAGAGGAGTCTTTTGGTTCCCCTACATATGGAATCATGTCACCTGCAAATAGGGATAATTTGACTTCCTCATTTCCAACTTGTATCCATTTGATTTCTTTTTCTTGCCTAATGGCTCTGGCTGAAACTTCCAGGACTATACTAAAGACCAATGGTGATAGTGGACATCCTTGTCTTGGTCCAGATCTTAGTGGGAAGGCTTCCACTTGGCCATGAGTTTGTCATAAATTGCCTTTTATTGTGTTGAGGAATGTTCCTTCCATATCCAATTTGCTTAAGGGTTCCATCATGAAAGAATGTTGTATTTTATCAAATACTTTCTCCACAACTATTTAAATAATTATATGGTTTTTGTTATTCAGTTTGTTGATTTGAAGCATCAGTTTTATTGGTTTGTGAATGTTGAACCATCCCTGTATATCAGTGATAAATCCTGCTTGGTCTAGGTGATTGATCTTTCTGATGTATTGTTGGATTTGATTAGCCAGTATTTCATTGAGGATTTTTGCAAATATGTTCATCAGAGGTATTAGTCTATAGTTCCCTTTCTCTGTTATTTCTTTTTCTGGTTTAGGAATTGGGTGATGCTGGTTTCATAGAAGGAGTTTGTGAGGATTCCCTCTCTTTCGGTTGTTTTGAATAGCTTGGGAAGAATTGGAATTAGTTCTTCTTTAAATGTCTGGAAGGCTTTAGCAGTGAAGCCAGCCGGTGCTGGGCTTTTCTTTGTTGGAAGAGTCTTTATTACTGATTCATTCTCTGTCTTAGTTATTAGTCTATTTAGGTTTTCTATGTCTTCATGACTAAATTTTGGTAGATTGTATGTGTCCAGGAATCTATCCATTTCTTCTAGATTTTCTGATGTGTTGGTAAATAGCTTGTTATAGTAATAGCTGATGATTCTTTTTATTTCTGTGGTAACTGCCATAACATTTCCTTTTTCATCTCTGATTCTATTGATTTTAATCTTCTCCCAATTTTTTTTTGTTAGTTGGGCTAATGATGTATCAATTTTGATTTTTTAAAAAAAAATCGGCCCTTCATTTCATTGATCTTTTGTATTTTTTTAATTCAATTTTGTTTATTCTCTAATTTTAATTATTTCTTTGCTCATATTAGTTTTGGGTTTGGTTCTTGTTTTTCTGTGTCCTTGAAATGCATTGACAGCTCATTTATTGGTACCTTTCCAATTCTTGATGTAGGCACTAATTGCTATAAACTTCCCTGTTAGCACTGCTTATGCTGTATACCATAAGTTTTGATATGTTTAATTGTTATCTTAATTCATTTTCAGAGATTCTTATTTCTTTTTGATTTCTTCTACAATCCACTGTTCATTCAGGAGCATGTTCAGTCTCCATGTGTTTGCATATGTTCTTGAGATTCTTGAGTTGTTTTCAGTTTCATTCCATTGTAGCCAGAAAAGATGCATGGTATGATTTCAATTTTTTTAATTTGGTCTCTCCTAGAGAAAGTTCCATGCACTATTGAAAACAATGTGTATTCTGCAACTGTGGGATTAAAGGTTCTGTAGATATCTGTTTGGTCCATTTTATCTATAGTGTTGATTAACTCTATTGTTTCCTTGCTGATTTTCTGTCTGGTTGATCTCTCCATTGCTGAAAGTGAGTATTGAAGTCCCTCATCACTATTTTATTGGAGTCTATGTCTCCCTTTAGATATATTAACATTTGTTTTAAATAGCCAGATGTAGGTTACATCTTCCTGTTGAATTGAT